>NW_020215866.1:0-159397 GCF_003070985.1 Temnothorax curvispinosus | reverse complement strand
CTCTCTCTCTCTCTCTCTCTCTCTCTCTCTCTCTCTCTCTCTCTCTCCTCTCTCCTCTCTCTTTCTTGGCAACAACGTTCTGTAACTAAAGCGGTATTATACGATACCGGTTCTAGCCGCGGTAACTAAATTCAATTTGGAATACCCCTTTTCAGCGGAACTCCTTTCGTGCACACGCACACGCATATTATTATCGCTAAATTAGCTCTAAGTAAGTAGCATTATTTTAGCCGTTCATTAGTAACGATGAGCAAACCTTCGCCACTATTCAACTACTTTAACATTTTGCATGTAATTACATTTACAAGGTTTCCAGTTTCTAAAATGAGATTAGAACTTCGCAAATCTTTATTTTAGATAACACCTGTTAAACACCAACAATAAATTATTTCCGAATAAATAAATTTTAATTATTTGCTATTAAGCGTTGATGATATATTGTAAGTTTTTCTTTGTCAAATAAAAAAACCAGTAATATCGCGCATGTTATTATAACCGACTGAGCTTTAACTTGTCGAAAAGTATCGTAAATTAACAAATCAAATACGTGCTTAAGAAGAAAGCAAACGCAGCATTTTTTAATTAAATCAGAATGTATCTCCTTCATAAATTACATTCGCGAAATAACATTTTATTAAAAAATGGCAAGTTAAACATAGATGTATGAACAATATATTTTGATAATATGGTAATTATAAATAATCCCTCCGTAATCATATTTGTATAGTTATACTTATTTATAGCATAACGTAAAACAGCATGATTTATAATCGCAATTAGCAGAGCAATAGTCAAAGAACAAACGTGGAAAAGTCTGCGTATTCTTGAGCTTGAATGCGAGATGCGCTTCGGCGCGGCAGCGCGCCGGCGCGGCGCAGCGCGCGGTGCAAACGAGTCACCGTCCTTTAAAACAGCGCAGCTTAATGACGCTCATTTATTCGCCTGTAACGGCTGTAACCCGAAGGCACTCGGTATGTACTGCCGTCTCATCTGCTCTACTAAGCTCGCTTGTATATGTCTGTAATTCTATCCCGTATTTACGAATGAGTAGAGAACCGATGCTCATCTGGCGGCAATCTTCCTGCCCGACTATATTTCCATATTATGCAACACTCTGCTATATATAATATATATATATATATATATATACATATATACACGCGTACATTATCTTCAGACTATAGATTTTCTATAGAGACCGCCGTGCTTTCGTTCTATTACATACCGCCGCGCTTTCGTTCGCGCATCAAGGGTGGTTCCGCTCGATGTGGAGCATATATTATCCTGTCCGTCCATCTAGCTCGAAGTTAATACGGTTTAATGTGTTTTGATGATTCCGCGGAAGCTAGAAGCTTTTTATTTTCATTAGTTATATGATGGGGAAAAACTAAAAAGTAGTTTAACTAGGATTTCTGATTTTTGCTTTTGTGGATACGTTTTAATACGTTACAGCAGAAACAAAATAGGGGTAAGCAGTACAGTTGTTGGCCACTCTAGAATAATTGATCACAACCTAAAAAAATTAAAGATTATAAAGAAATACTATTAAAATGTTTAAAATTGTTTTTTTTTTTTTTTAAGTGTATTTATAATTAAAAACATTTTAATAGTATTTCTTTATAATTTTTAATTTTTTAAGATGTGGCCAATCATTGTAGAGTGGCCAACAACTGTACTATTTACTCCTACAATATGAAGAGTATAATTTATATCAAGAGCACGATTTATATACCAAGTAACGCTAAAATGCATTCTAATTTGCTTTTCCGCGCTGTAAAGAACAGGCTCGTGTTATAATATTCCCTGGAAAGAAGCCAAGACGCAAGTGCTCACACTTCGATCTGCCAGTAAAATATGCGATTCTAAACACTCTTCCCCTCCCAAAATTCCGCATATATTTCCGTGCGGATTTATAACAGAAGAACCCTCGGAATATTTCACTCGAGTACCAATTTTATCGAAGCGTTTCGTAAAAACATAAAACTGGCGAATAAAAAGGCGAAATATCGCACGCTTTCCTAAGTCGCTCTAAACGTTTTTCATCATCCCTGACACAGAAAAGTAGCCGTTTACTTACACACCGCGACAGCACAACAAGTTTCTACATGCGAAATCGAAGCACGAGAGCACACAGGCGAGGAATCTCGTAAAGACCGAGGGGAGGTACATGTGCGACATACAAAGTAAATTATTGCTATCTACCGCGGTGTAATAGAAGAACGTACAATAAGGTTTTCTGGAGGCTAGCCAATAACCGGGCTATCCGGGAAAGCATATACGTACACCCATGTGTACACGGCGCCGACACGGAAAGTTCTGGCGGCATTTCTGCCCTCTGTTATTCATAAAGTCAGACGAGTATTCGAAAGTGCATCCACGCTCAACCCCCCTCCGAAATCGACTTTCCTCACGCTTTCACGCTCGCGTCGCGCCGCGCGACGGCTTTCACAATCCCGGCAAACATCCCGGAAACAAATTTTCACGCGAGGCTAGCGTTCGCACGTGTGACCCATATTTTCCGGCGGCGCGGGCGCGGGCGCGCGCGCGAAAATCGATAGTTTCTCGAACTGTGAGTACACAATTCGATTTACCTCGTTTTACTCGTAAAATCGTCCCCCTCATCCGGGCAAACGCAAACGCGAATATATACGCCGGCGTGCCTCTCGTCCTTACGTACACGGCACTCTCATTGGTATGCGAAGACACGCTTTCGTTGCGCGACCAACGAACATATCTCGGCTCTGGAAGGCTGGAAAGTGACGTATGTCTGTTCGCGTGCTGACTAGTCGACGGTATGGATCTGTTTGGTTGCTGGATGGACATGTACCAGATAACCCACTACTTCCCAACGCCGCGCCGGTATAGCTCACGTTTTATATCCAACTCTTCCCTCTGATAGGCTAACTTCATATACGTCTTTCTTCTCGCGTCGCACCGAACGCTGCTTATCTCTTTCCGCATTTACCCGGACAATACAAGTCTTTTACGAGCTACCGATATAATATATTGTTCGTTTTACATTTCTGCGATCTGTGATACCGTCAATTAAGATCGTTATTAAGTTTAAAATATTATTATCTTATATATTTTTTTAGAAATGTGTACAACACTGTGTATTTTAAAGAAAAAAAAAAGATTTTATAATATTTTTTTTAACAAAAGAAGAATTTATTGTTTTATTATATCGAGTATATGGTTTATCTAATCAATCTAATGTATACAATAGAAAATATCGTGTGTTGCTACTTTCACCCAACTCGTGATGCTACCCTATCTTTAGAAAAAAATTTTTCCCTTCTTCTTTTGACTGATTGTTCAACATTTACCAAGTAAGATATGGATATCTTTCAATTTCAATTTATCAAAAAAGTGACAGCTGTATGTGTGTGTAAAGAAGCGGCGGTGTCATGCACACATAGGATGGATAACCCTCTATATCATCCTTTAATCCCACTTACTGCTCCCTTTAGGGTAGGCGCAGTCCGTGATCAAACAGGTGCAGATTCTCGTGTCGTACTCGTTTTGCGCGAATTTTGCCAAACGTACACATTTTGTTGTTTATTTGGACGATAAAGATATAACGTTATCTTTTTTACGCAAAAATATGCAACGTATATCCAAAGGAATCTTATAAATTCGTGCAAAATTATAATAAATCCTCTTGTGAATTAATGCCTATAATGCATGCCGGTTTGTACACGGAAAACACATTGAAGTCATTTCAAAATTCTAATATCTTATTGATCCGGTATATATAGCTTGATTCGACAATTACAGCAAATGAGACGCAGTAGCAGTCACCAAAAGCTGAATGCGTCCCTTCTGGCGCGCCGCGATGTTGCGGTCGATGTAATTCAATTAAGCTGTTGCTATTGTCATCCACTGTTGCTCATCCTCCAGAAAGGGGGATTCGACTGCGAAGATAACTTTAGAAATACACGCTACATTCTGTTATTCGCGATATTGTGTTCTGTCACTCAAATTGTCGTCTATTTACACACCGAGAGGCGAGATATTTTCGGCATTCCACCATAGTCTCATATTAACTCGTTCTTGCAACATTCACCATCTCGCAAAATTGGCTCGAGATTCGTTACAGTCTCTCGGTTCCTCGACGTGCATGCAATAACATTGTTTCACGTATGCGACGGTGCTCTTCCTCTTCCCCCCTCCTCCCTCCTCTCCCCGGACCGTCATTCCCCATTTGTTCGATACAAAAGTATTGTACGCGAGACGAGACACGGGCCCCATGAAAAGCACTCGACGCGTCCCATCGAAAGGAGTGCGCTCCACACGCTGACGCGTGTTTCCATATACGTTACGCGTGACGCCAGCATGCTGCTTACTGCAGCAGGACAATAAAAGCGATCCGTGCTTCCTCCCCCGAATACCTTACTTCCCCTCACCTAGGCTTCGCGTGTCAGCAGCGGGGACATTTCCATTTTATTGGACGGTAGAAACGAGTATCGCGAGGGACAACTGACTCGGCCCTGGAATATATAGGAATCCGAATTGGGTGACGTGCGGGCACTCAGGACACCGCTCCTGAGCCGCGACGCATCGTCTGCATGCCTGTCCTGACCGAGAACCACGGAACGGTTGTTGCGCGTTCACTTCTGTACGAGAGCATGTGCTATGTGCTACGTGCATAGGGTGTGTAGAAAACTCGGGGAACGGTAGTTGAGAAACGATAAGATTTTAAGAAAGTCTTAACTAAAATTATAAATATGAAATATCATCTTCGTGCGTATGAAAATATGATAGTTTTGTAAATAATGTAAGTGAAAGATATTAAGCAAAATAATTGAATAAGGGCGGTATTCATAGTCGGATCTTATTTTAAGACTGTCTTAAGTAAACGTCTTGAGATGCTGTGATTGGTTCTGTGATTGGTCTGTGATTGGTTCATAACATTTTAAGATCGTATTTAAGACGGTTTTAAATGTAAGATTCGACTATGACCGGCCTAAGTATTTTCCCGAAATAAATCTTCAAATATACAGTTTTATCGATTCCCTGTTTCTCGTAATATGATATTGTTTACTAGAAATATAATCTATCTATAGGAAAGAGAGTGCTTCGAAGTATACATTGACCAAATTAGAATCCAATAAGCAATAACGATGTCAAATTATCGCTGCAAGCTATACTATTTTTGTTCACTGACGTAAGCAAAATTCTTTATAAAGATATCTTTTACGAAGATTTGTAATTGGATTAGAAAGGACAAACGGTGCAACAGAATGAAGAGGCGGTCCGACGCGATGGTCGCGCATAAAGAGGATCGCTTGATAACGTGTAATTAAGACTCGATGTAAAATTGCCGGTCCGGGGCGTCTCAGCCCTGCAAGGTTTAACGCTATGGAAGGATATTTCCGGTACACTCTAGATGTTCGCGCGCCCATCTAGGCATCCACTCTGAAATGGAATGGCGGGCAATTCCTGGTCGCTGCTCCCGGCGCCCTTACGCGTGAATAACTTTAGTCACCTCGCCCTTGCGCATTTTCCAGACATTTCATTGTCTCCGCGTAACCCCTCCATTTGTTAACTACTGAATAACCCTTCGTGGAATTATATCGTTCCGCAATGTCGGGTACTCTTTTCTGATAAATTAACGACGCGAACGAAGTTGCGTAACACTTGTACTCGTGTACGCGCACGCTATCGTCCTTGACGGTGAAATGGATCATCATTCTATGGTAATCTCTCGTCCGAGTGACTTTGTTAGATTCGATCGATTCCTTTCAGAGTTTCTCGATTTCTCGCGTATTATTGATCGCTACGTGATATTTGCTCGCAATTTTTTTTTATCACTTCCGTCGATGCATTTTCCAAGAATGGAGTCCACGATCCGGACGCGATACACGAAGGAAAGACTTCCTAGTAATAAAGGCAGATGCATACCACGTGTCCACGTACGTATATCTCTGGGATGGAATGGGATGGCGGGTGATTCCTGGCCAGTGCCCTCACCCGTGCTCGCGTGAATAACTTTATTCGATTCGCCCGGTCCTTCGCTTCCTCCCTTCTATGGACGGACCGACGACGTGGTAATCGGTTTACTCTGAGGCACTCGCGAAAGTACGTCATTCGGGATTATTGCATCAGATGAATCCACTGCAGTCCGGACTCTCTCCGACGGTTACTCGTATGTGTGTGCACGTATCTAGCACAGTGGTGGAATATTGTGGTCACAGTGTCGCGGATAATGTAATCCAATTAAATGATTATTACTGTTTGCGGTGAGATAGACACATGTCGGTTTCCTCAGTTATTGATAATTCATAAATTGCCCGATCTTGCTCTTTGCATGTGACCGCGTGCACAGCGACTTTTAATTCAATTTTTTTATCATTCAGATCTGCTGATTCTATTTTTGTCAATATTTTTGTCAACTCAGTAGGATAAGAACTTGTAGCTTTATGAATATGAAATATATTATAAAGTTAGAACTTATTTTTTTAATTGAGTAAATTTTAACCCTCAGTTACCTCACCAAGGTCTGAGAGACCTTGCACGTTTTTAAAACTCGCGCCTTCGAATTATGTATTATAAAACCCTTGTATCTTTTTTTAGTCAGTACTACGTCAATTTGAAAAAAAAGCAAATTTTTTCGCTTCTTTAGAAAAACAAGTTTTCTTTTTTTTTAATAACATTTACATTTTTTAATTTGGAATAATCTAACTTACACAGTTTTGTAGATCTTTAAAAGATGTATCGATTAAAAAAAAAAGACGTCAAATTGATGCATTTGTCTTAAAGATACAAGCTGGAGAAGACGACAGGGTCTCTCAGACCCTGGTGAGGTAACAAAGGGTAGTGAAAACGTAAGGTAACTGAGGGTTAAGTATAAAATTTCCAAACTCGAACGAGCGTCGCACAAATCTGCAACTATGTTCGAAGAAAATGATTTAAAACTGAGTCAACGACCGTCCCCGTGGAATTTTTGAAAGACTCGCGGCACTATGTGTAGCTTATGGTGGCTTTTACATTTTTCCGGGCATTCATGAAAAGGATAGGAATGATATGTATAGCTTTACGGGCGCAGCTGGTAACCACAAATATGAAAGTAATATTTAATTTATCGTCTAGGATTGAAAAGAGAACGTTTAAAAAGCCCGTCCGAGGGAGGACGAGCAAAGGGTGAAATGAATTCGTGCGGTGCCGTCGTTGAACTCCCACGAACAGAATCCTGAATAATATATGGCGGCGTCTTCGGGAACCCGTGCATAATTTCTCCCGTACAGGACGGATGCTCGATTCTAACGACCAGGGATCCGTAGAATCCTGGAAACGGGACGATGTCGAACGTACGTACTTAATGTCAGCCAACGACAGATGTTTTCTCTACCCGCGGCCGTTCGTCTTCCTTTCCGTGCATCCGTCGAATTTAATTACTTCCGTGCTTTTGCGCGCGCCCTACACCCGATACCTTCAATTAACGATTCGATTCGCAATTATAATTAACTGCGGCAACATATTACCTGCTAATTATAATCACAATTATTATTTTGCGTAATGTGTGCAAAATGGTTTCCTATGGGGCGCTCAAATTTCTCTCATATGAATACCATATATATAGTCGAGTGATTCAATATTGCATGAATATCTTATTATAATAAGACCAGATAATTCTACATTATATATAAGAAGAAACAAGGAGAGAGAGAGATATAATTTAATAAATTTATATAATTCTAAAGTTATAAATTTATAATTGCACTTCCTTCTTACCTTTAGTAAGTAATGCTAAAATGTCACATACTATAGTTTTTGCATATATAAATTATTAAAAACTATTTATTATGATTATATGTATAATAAGCGAAATTTAATCAAGCATTATAATCAGTCATGCAAACTACATTATGAACTGTCAAAGCGAGATAAATCAGTGATAATTAAGTGAGACTTCGATCATAGGGATACAATGGGCAATGTTGAGTTATATTATTAATGTTCGGCAGGGCAATCGTTTTCTGTATTCCAGCATTGAACCCGGCCGGCCGGCCGGCCCCTACCTTCCGTCCCTCATCCTCTAATACGAGGCAATCGAATTCAGCGGCATACTGGCTCTGGTTTTACGTGATTAACGTTTAATTATAATTACGGATCACTGATGCCGATAAACTGCCATATAGCGGCCCTCGTTACCATCCACGTGGTGATTGGAGTCTGATGCGTTCAACCTTTCAAATCCGTCGAAAATTGAAAAAAACAGAGATACATCAAAAACTGCGATCGCACACACATCACGATGAAGAGTAAGAGTCAAGAGACGCGTGGGAAAGATTTTTATTTATTAGAAAGCACCCCGAAATCTTAAATTATGTCATAATCGCGTATCACTTTCGGTTATATTCTTGAACAATAAGCCGTAAATTTAATTACGATCAATCCAGTTTATCAACTCGCGTGATTTGGATAATCTCCGTACTTCATCGCGCTCCATCATCGGCGAATGACAAGTTACAATAATTGCTATTATATAGGATATCGTATATTTTATGATAGTATCATGACAAATTATAGAGTACTTTGCTCATGACGTAGCGTGATCGTGCATAAATTTGCGCGATATATTATCTCTGGGTAGCGAGGAAGAACCCTGATAGACACTTAGGTAAACAATGTCGATTACAGACCATTTTCGCCCGCGATACACGTATAAATATACAATTTTCACAACCATCAATTTGGATTTAGATGCAATCTGAAACAACATGTTGCTGAAATATCTCATATCCCTAATCCTCTCATCAGAGGAGGTTTTAAAAAATCACATACTAATACACTGGATGTAATCTATGACGATTTTGCCGCATTTCAATTAAGTTACATTAAAAATGAATATCGCGGAAAGAAATATTGGTAAAATAAAAGGAACGTAATTAAATATTTTATGCCATTAGACGATAAAATAAATTTCAATTTTTTTTTAAGAGAAATATTCATATTTTGTTGCTATATAAAAAGTGATGCAGAAAATAAAACGGTTTTCTGAAAAAAAAGTAGATAATCTATAATTTACGACATTTACGTAATATAAATGCATTATAAAATATTGTTTCGCCGTGATTTTAAACAGCATATGGTGAATAATCATTCAACTCCGACCTTTATCAAAGAGGGGGCCGACAACGGATCGCGAGGAACATCGCCGGGACGAAATCGAAGTTTGAGCCACCACCTCGAGACATCGATAACTGTAAAGATGGTATTATTCTCGAGCTAGACGGTATAGCGATAACGTGCGAAAGCCATAAATTATGTCCGAGCCGAATCGTATATCGTGGTTGTCTCATCGAAATACCCGGCTAACGGGATTCGTTTGGGAATAAAAATTGAATTGTACACTTGCAACGTGCGGAATATATTCCGTCACGTGGTCCGATCGTTTGTCATGTTTCAAAAGCATGAATTTACGTAATCGCATAACGATGTACGCGGATTACACGATGAACGCGCCACCATAATTTCGAGTGGATCGAGTGCGGGGTACGTGAAATCCTTCGATCAACCGAGAGCAAGTGTCCAATGGTAACAGCAATGGTATGATCGTGTATTTTGTTCTGTTTAAACAAAAAGCTTTACAATCAATTTGCACGCAAAATGGCTTAATATTTGTGTTTATTAAATCAATAAAAAAAGCAGACTATAGCTCGACGAAATTTCATTAACTATATCCGTTACAAAAGAGTGGTTTAAAATTTCAATAAAAATATAGTTACAAAGTAAAAGATTTAGGGCATATTTGGGTATTAATTAATTCCTATACGTTATAACTATAATAAGGCTGTACGTCATGTTTCCCTCATTTTAAATATCCCACACAGCCCATCTGACCTCCTTTATCATCCCTCGAATTCCGCTATAATTCGGGCGATTACTTCCCTAATTGCTACTTGAATATATAAATTTGGCGGGCAAAGAGTTAACGGTTAACCCGTTATTATTTCTAAAAGACGGAAGAGCCGTAAACGAGCTCTTGAAACTATGGCAAATACAAAGAGATGATATAGGTCACTTTCCGACCATGACATTTCGAGCACGTCCGTAAAACGAGGTGAGTGGCGCAGGGTTTACCATTCTCGGTGTGTTGTCGCATTCGTAGATTTATTCCGAACGATGAAGTGGAATTACCTATTTGCCGTATTAATTTGCATGATCGTGCAGAAAATTCTGCGTGTTTTAAACTCTCCTCTCCGAAAGAGAAACCAGGATGCGAAGAAGAAAAACGACGAAGGTGGGAACCACAGAAGAAGACGGAGAGAAGAAACGAGGACCCTCGTAAATCTTAAGCAGGATCTTGATTCGGTGAGCCCTGCTTACGGGTTTTACACCTGTAGGCATGGCGAAGCCTGGAGGAGCCTATCAGACACTTTTGTGCCTGGCGCGGAGAGGATTCGAAGGCGCCAGATCCTTCGAAGGGGCAGGGCACAAAAGACACGTTCTACCGGATGTCGGGCGTGTGATCGATCAGCTGCTCAGCGAAACGCGACAAACGTGAACGTGTAAGTACGCAGAAGTAAATTTCGAGGTGCTCCGTTCGCCGAGCATTATAAGCTGAGCGCTACGCGCGATCGACTGCGATACAAAATATGAGATAAACGATTCTCCCTAAGCTTAAAAAAGTAACGTTACGGAGAGAATAATCGTTGCTGTGCGCAATATTAGAAACACGCATAATATTTGTTTTATTTTACTAATATCATATTAATTATTATTATTAAGGAAGACATACTAGTTTGCAATATTTTCTATGTTAAAAAGTATAGGTACAAAATATCTTAAATAAGAATTTTCTCGCTTTCCATAGATCTTTTAAATAAATAAAAAATCCAACACTTCGAGATAAGTTAAAATGTGATTATAAAGAATTATCATTGGCATGAATTATTTTGTCCGCCTTTCCACGATCTAGTCAGTAAATTAAGGCAACCAGTTTTGAAAAGGGAAGATCATTAATACGAATCTCTCTCTCAAGACAGCACCATTGTGCCTCTAAGAACGAGAGAATGGATTTATAGAAATGAAGATTTAAGGAGAAACTCGGCGGCAAGGAAACTGTCAGTGAAAATGGAGAATTTTATCGGAATTACGACAGTATTTTTATCCAATATCTCATGTGCAGTCTAGTATTATTTGTTCGATATATATTTTGCTCGCTTTTGCAATGTTCAACGATTCGTAATATACTTGTCTCGCACGTGGATATCACTATATTTAATATAATGAGACAAAAGACGCAAAAATGCGTGGGTCTTAATGTCAACTTAAAATAGCCTCAACTAGGAAGAATATTTTTTGCTGGTTTTGTGACGTGTTGCCGGCCAAATCAAACGCTTTGTATATATATACTTTTTTTTAGATATGGATACGCGCGTTAAATTGTTTTATTATAAACCTCGGAGCGCTTAATATATACGTACTGCTGACATTAATCAAACTCATTATGAAAATTCAGTATAAATTCATCCCTTCTCTTATTATCGTTTAAAGCGTGAATTAACTTTGATCGCATATAGCAATAATTTGTAGCCACAACTCGTTCATAATTCAAATATAATCAAGGAATTAATAAATAACCGCGCTATATGTTTAATTCGATTATTATCAGCTCACGTTCAACATCTAATATTGTTCTTGACGCTTAAACATTGTCAATTTTATCAGCAGAATTCAACGTCTATTATATATTATTAAAAATGAAAAACGTCTGACGTCGCACATGTACATATCTCTGGCTATTTTGAAACTCTTAACTTTATTTCCATTGCAGATTATGACGTTAAAATCCAAGTAAAAATTAGGAATTTCACATCTCGATCTCTTTTATTAAATATAATAACATTATCACGATCTGTCCGCGACTGACCCAAATGTAACTGCTGTTTCACCTGGGCGTGCATTTTCCATTTAACCGTTAATATCATCGATCGGCCAGGCCGGAATAGCGTAGTTGCGACGAGCATCGGCACGCCTAGCAAAGCAACATCCTATGCGGATGCACCGTGTTTATTATTAATTCATCGAAGCGTCGATGCTTCACCCGCGATCGCGCATCAAACGATGAATTATTATTTCCTCGGTGTGAGACGGCCAGTGCCTTTACGGCCCTCCCTCCCTCCCTCCCTCTCTCGCGTAAGGTAACGAGTTTTGATCGATAGCCCGATGTCAGTGACATCCCGCTTCTTATTATAATATCTTATTAAAGAAATATTAGATTGAATAATCTAATTAGATAAAGAAATATAGTGTTAGATAATCGCTTGGGCGGCGATCTTATTCAACCAAGCTTTTGAGTATATAAGTATATCTATATACTCTAATAAGCTAATTATCTGTTTGTAAGTATTTATAAATACGCGAATTTACCATAAAACTACACTAGTCAACAAAGTTAAACTTTTTCGATAACATGAATAAAATAGGATGTTTTTAACCAATTCGTACATGGTAGAAAGTAAAAGTAAAAAATTCCCAAAAGCATCTAAAATGAAAGAAACTTCAATCTAATAACAAAATAATAAAAAAATAATAAAATATAAGCAAATAATTTTTTTAATAGAAATAATAGAGGTAAAGTATAAATACCACATACATTAATGGTAATAAAGCAATGTACACTAGACTAATTTACAAATGCCATTTATTTGTATGAAATAAGCACATTAAAAAAAGGAACCGGATTTAATATTGGTCACTTTTTACAAACTAAAATATCAATTTCTAAAAAAATATGACGTGGAACTTCTTTATTGTCATATTTGTAAATAGCACGCATATAAATTAACAAAAATGAATATTTGTATCCGTGTTAGAAAAGCCTTTTTGTTTAATGCTATTGATACATTTTATTCAGTTATATCGCACAAACCTGTTCTTCTTTAATTTCATATTTATCTAAATTTCAGGAAGAAAACGGGCAGCAATCAATAGCAATAGAAATATTGAGTAGTAGTTAATTACTTGTAGCTTTAAATAACGATTTAAATAACAGAGAATATCATCTTGTCGCCGTTTCTTTATTTGATAATTAGAACGTCATATCGCGCCGGAAAGAATTGACTTCGAAAGATTCATCGGATCGCAAGTTATATATCCCTCTGCTCTTATTGATGGTCGAAATCATTATTACCTGTCAAATACGCGCAGCTGCGACACCTCAATGATATCGGTAGACGTGACATATAAAATAATAAAGCGATCGATCGATCGACCGATGTCGGCGGTATACGTCAAATATACGACCCGTACGTCATCGATGCGGTTCATGGCTACGAAGTAGCCGCAAAATTCTTCGCGTGCAACCAACGCATGGACACGCAATCGTCTGCTCACCGCGAAAATATTTCCCATGGCCTAACAGCGCCGACGATCGAAGTATTTGATATATGCTCTGACAATACACGCGTCGTCAGTTGACGAAGTCAATTTCGCTTTGATATGACCAATAATAATCAAACAGAATTATTTTCTCTGAAATTAACATCATTTTCGGACCAATGACAACGTTTTTACAAACAAATGGTAATATTACAGATTGCACATTAGTGCTATTGATTGTGCCGCTCGTTTCCATATCGATAAAATTAACGCTGATCATATATTAGTCTTGTCTCGATAAATATCGTGAATAAATAATCGGGAACATTTAAATATACGTGATTACGCGCGATAATTCTTATGATTGGGTTAACGCGAAACCTGTAGAAACGACGTTTTCCAGAGTGGCATTCACAACAACGTATATGGTGTGTTTCCGTAATTAAGGTCATCATTTTAATATTCGAGCGTTTTAATTACCCCGCCTGCTTGATGAGAAGTTTGCACCGACGACAACTCTATCGCCGGGACTCTATATAGCACTACCTACGCTTGCAGATTCAATTATTAATGTATCCTTTCTCTTGGCTTGTTACGAGTTAATCACGGTGACTGCCGTTTTCCGGAGATTTGTCGCGCCTGTAGCACCTGCGGTATCGCTGCACCTGCGATGCGACAAACGATGTTGCGTACACGCATGGTTACGCGCAGTTTATCGACTGGCTGAAAAAGTTATGATTCCCGATAAAGAGACGCGCGTAAAACAAAAAAGAGTAGAGTAAGAGAGAGAGAGAGAGAGAGGGAGAGAGAGAGAAGTGGAGGGAAAAAGGGGAAGCCGTATACAGAGAATGGCGATGCATTTGCAATTTTGCGGTCGGTCGTGCGTGCGTATTGTGTTGGCGGCCAACGTGGACGGCAGAATGTAAAATGCGGAAGAATCGCTCGTTGGGAAAGAGAGATCGAACAGAAACGAGGTCGGGGAAAAAAATTGAACCCGCGGGATTTCATTGGCGCGCTACCTACTGCCACGGTCAGTTTCTGCCGAGCTATCCCCAGCGAGGATACGAGTGAAAATCAAGAATTCGCGCGCATCAGGTCGGCAGCAACAACGCGGCGTGGCTATTACCGTTGCGCGAGCGACGATGAAACATTTATAAGAGCGCTCCGGATACTAATGATAAAAATTGATCTGCGTAACTCGGGATATATAGGTGATCGGATGCCAGAAAATGTGTACATTACAGTAGGTTACGCTTCCACGGCTGGATGGACGTATCAATTTCGAGAGCACTTCGCGACGTAAACGCGGTTTTGCATGGAAACTGCGCCCGTTCGGAACGCAAATGTAAGCCGGGAGAGAAAAGCGCATGTTGGTGCGAAATAATGAATCGATCGTATACGATCGTACGATTCTAGCGCACTTTAATTTCAATCTGAAATTGAAGTAATATACGGATCGCGCGATCGACCGTCTCAACAAGCTGAGATCTTTTCGCGCAAAACATTCAGTGAATCCTAGCGCGCAGAATCATATTCTGTATCTCTTAGATCGTAGAACTTCCACCGTGTACCTCCCGGTTTATATTTCTCTGTAATTCACTGCATACAGTACGTGATATGCATATCCCATTCAACGACACAGCCAGCCTTATTAAAGCTTTTGCTAGCGTGGATAAACTCGCGGTAAGCAATTTTTATGCAAATACGAGAACTTTTCTATGTTCTAGTACGTCATATTAAACTCGTTATTTTTAATATTGGATTTTCAACTTCGTATTCAATTTTTGACGGCCCGAAAAATGTTCGGATTAAACAAGTTTAATAAAAATTGAAATAGAAATTTCGCTTTTTGTACATTTGTACATTATGCGTCATGGGAACTGCGAGGATAATTCCGCGAGAAAGTAACAAGGAGAAAATGTATCTGACACGAGTAGCTGATCAAGAATTAAACCGCGATAAAAAAAAAAAGGAAGAATAGAACAAGTCCAGTCAAACTGCCAATATCTTTCTGCAGATTTGTGGGTGCCGAGGGCCTCTTCTACTTTGCCTCTTCGCCGAGATATCACGGCAACTTTTCACCAACCATACCTGCTGGCGATAAATAACGCGAGCGCGCATTATTCGTCGACTTTCTCGGTCGTCTAGATCAAGCCTAACGCGCACGGGATTCTGCAAAAACTTACGTAGAATTTAGTATCAGTCTTATATGATTTATCAGAGGAATGGAACGAGTATTTTTTTCTTCTAAGTAGAACGAAGGACGCGGCACTTTTGCATTTAAGTTCTAAAAGTATCCCAGCATCTATTTTAAAAAAGCAGGAGTTTTTTTAAATTTAATTATTATTGACAGAATTGAAAGAAAGATGAATTTTTGTAGACATTCAATTCTATTATTTGATATCTGATTGTAATCTGCTGTTATAAATGTGTAAGAGGACGGTGTAATATTTTTATTATATTTTTATTATATTTCGCGAATATTAATATCAATGTAACTTTTACAAAAAAACTTCCTATTGGCTTTGCCAATTACACTCAGACATATTGCTTTGTGTTCTATCGCAATACGATTTTTCCAACAAACAATGACGAAAATTACTAGCGCCGAAAATGTTGGCTTGTCCATAGGAACTAATCTAAAATCGATATTAGCCAAAAGCCGTTAATTCCGAAAGCCATAAACAGCCCAAGAGCTTCAGCGACCCTAGTCACATAACCCGGCATTTATTACGAAAGATTCTGGAAATCCATCGAGCGCTAAGGGGCAGCTCGTACCTCGGCATAGGCTAACACAGTGGTTACTTCGGACCGTACGAGAGGCATCCATTAACTAAGCCTGTAATCCCTTCAGTTAAGTTAGCACATGGTGCGACGGACTATCGTCCATCGTCCTCACACCAGCACGTAAACCCCTCCTGCCTTACGACCGATCTTACCCTCTCTATTTCCTTCGGCTTCTTTGTAAATACATGATACACTCATTGCCAGGGATTTCCTTATCCTTATCCCATTCTTTATGGGCTGGACCGTGTGAAGTGTTCTCTATTTATCTAAATCAGCACACCTTCGACTATCTTTCGAAATAAATGGTAAAAAATGCGACGTTACTACGACTGTTTTTCAAGAAAGGTAAATTTCGCGGAAATCCAAGAGCTTGTGCGAGCACCGGTAACTCATCAGCTCACGTCATTCCTACGCCTGACAGGAACGAGGATCCCGGATAAAAGAGAAAATTGTTTAGCATCGCGCTCGAATCCGCTAGGGGTTAAGGAAACAAATTAAATTTGTTCGACAGGATTAAAAAAAGACCAAATATCGTTGCTCCAGTTTAGCTCCAATGGCGAAAAATATTACAATACGCAATTTCGGAATCGCTTTATGTTGCGAAAATACATTCATTCGTCGATCGTATAAGTAGTTTTTGTCAAGTTTCTATCACGCATTATTAATATAATTAATATTTTACCGGATACTAGCAACGCGACGCCATAACAAGGCTTAACGACTGCCTATACTCTTAATGACGAAGTATAGTGTCACATTCTCGTAGTAAATAAGCCAACGATAGGTAAGATGAGCCGCTTTGCTATCGGATGAGAAATTATTTGCGAGGACACACTCCCGATGTGTGCACATCTCATCCGAACGGCAAACAAAATAGGGAACAAATCATGAGGGCAACGAAATATTTCAACAATTTATATGTTAATCTCATTAACAATTCAGGAATGTTTCACCACTTCATATTACGAATGGTATTAAAAGCTTTGATACCAACCGCTTGCCTGTATCTGCCGCTTGAATTAATTATCACGCAATTTATTAAGAGGATTTACGCGATATGTCGAAGTCACCCCGACGTCCTGATTAATTTTGCATTATCAATTAAAAAATAATTGCCGTGGATTATGTAGAGGCTCATTATTGCGCCACTTTAGATCGATAAAGGGCTACACTCTGTACACCCATCGCATGCCGGTGACAAGAATTTGCATAATATTTTGAAATTAATCGACTTTCCTGCTAATTTTCAATGTCAGATCATAAACCAATATCAGCCCTTTGTTACTGACGGCATCATCTAATATCGATAATGACTACCTCATCATTTACGAACATTTCGTTACATCAATGAAATAATTTGCCATGTCATCTTGTCGTTATACGACATAAATATATTACCATAGCTACTAATTACTACACGGAGAAAATTTTATAGTAAATATTACTATGGTGTCGCACTAGCTGCGGACCATCGAGGAATTTTAAGTTAAATTACTATGTTTATGGTAAAAATTACGTTATTTTATCGTTTTTAAAACAATAATTATAGTATTTTAACTTGAAATTCCTCGATGGTCCGCAGCTAGTGCGACACCATAGTAATATTTACTATAAAATTTTCTCCGTGTAGTTATATAACACGGGTTTATAACATTTATGTATATCTCACACAAGTAAATTAAAAATATTATTAACACAATGCGCTGCATTTAATTAAAAAAGTTTATAATAGCAGCTACTACAAGATGACATAATCGACTTATCAGATTGTTATGCAATTATTTATGCGTTATTTTTAACATCGCTGCTCTTCTCTGTGTTTTTAGTTATTTAATTTTTAAATCTTTTATAACCGACCAAAAAAGAATATAGATTTTGCTACGATTTTTTGACGTTTTAATATTCTCGTGTTTAGCGACGAGATCCAATTGCGTCGTAAAGCATTTAGCCGGCGGCTTGTACGACCCCGCGGCATTACGTACAATTTTCTTCGCATTATACGTAATTGACCGGCTGATGTCAGTGCGTCCCGTCTCTTTCCGTCGTGTATCGACCTCGGAATTATAGGGCGATTATACGGTGCACCCATATTGCTAGCACGATTTAGGGCCGTGCCCTTCGTTTGTTGGTTTTGATGGTGGAGCCAAATTACTACTACGAGTCGATGGACGTCGCGGTCGTTTCAACTGATAAATAATGCATGATAATGTAGCGCTTACTTAGCAATTGAATATTTTTCTTATCAGGATAGAAAATTCACCGTTTAAAACTTTCGGAAGCAATTGGTTCGGTAAATAATTTATAGGTGTTATAGATAGCTTAAATGATATATAATAAAGACACGGTATCGTTTAAAACTTGAACAAATTTATTTATTTTTGTCCGTTGATTACGAACGGAGACACTCTAAATAATTCAATTGGCCGGCGAATAAAAGTTATCTGAACGTATCTGCGCGCTTTATGTCACGCATACATACAGCTCATATCAGCGTCTAGCCATTGCTGGAAATCGCGTGTTTATGAACGATTTATCATTAACCCCTGAGACAAGAGAGAGAAAGCAAAAAGAATGTATTTGAAGGACAAATACTCTCCACCTAGCTTATATAATCTTAATTAATGAAAAGTACGCTATATATTTTTTTTACGGTGCTATACATAACGATAATGTCAATATAAAAGATTTAAGACAAGAAAATGAAAAAGACTCATTAGTCATAATATTGTTTCGTGATTTCGTCTGTGTATAATTCGAGAAATCTTGAGCGTTATAAATGAGAGAACAAAATTAACTCGAATCGTATGAAAATCGATAGCCCAGCGTAATAATAATGCGATTCGACTTGTTATTCTGATGCATTATTGACTGAAGAATACGTATTAATTGAAGAAAACCGTGAGTCGCTACTTTTACTCCTTTCAGTAAAATACGTAATTAAAAACGACGGTCCTCACAAAGCCGAGTTAAATCTTACGAGAGGTGTGACAAAGTAATTCTTTACTTTCTGCTTATTCATTCACCCCCCTGATTACATTGTATACTTGCATGCCCGCGCGCGTGGTGCGATATTACTAGTAAAATCTAATTAATCGAGTAAGAATATTCGCGTGTGAGGGGCTTGTCTGAGAAACGGGATCGCTGGTATAACGGCATTGCGATTGAACGCGCACAGCGTTGAAAGCCGGCGAAAATAAAGCGTATGGTAAACACGATCGCGAACAAAGCATTGCAGTATCGTTCTCGCATATATCTACATCCATTTTAATCGGCGTGCCGTAACGCAAAACGAACGCAGAGCGCGCGTTTGGGTTATTGCAAGGTTATTTTGGCGTCTCGCATGGATACGGCCAATGTTAGCGGATCGGCAATCGGCAGATGAAACTGCAGCGTGCGCAATCCTGTCGATATATTCTTCTTCATAACGATTGGGAATCAAGCGGATAACATACCCAATACCAACAACCCCCCCGAAAAAGGGGAAAGAGATGGATGGAATGCAAAATCAAGTCGTATAAGCCAGAGTATATGTATAAAGTTGCCCTTTTAAAAATTTATAAGTAAAATAAGCATTATTATGAACCGAGCTGTACAAAGAAATGATTCCAGATTTTAGGGGATAAATCTTTAATATATATGGGAGTTAAAAAGTTATATAGAAGATTAAATTTAAAAAAGAAAGCTTTAAGCGAACGTCGCAAAGGACCTTTGGAGAAGAAAGGGCCACTGTAATACAAAATCATAATTTCGACATCCCCGCAGCAACATTAGTAAATCTACACACGGCTTGTGTTTACCGTTGTTAGCCACGTCCAGCATTGAATTCGTCCTTGATAGACGATTATCGTCACCATGCATCGATCGACAATCGTAACGAACGAACTCTGGCATTAGTGGACCATTCAGCGCTACGCATATTTGGGATCAATCGATTACGGTATATACTTTTTTAGAACGCATTTGAAATAAAATGAAATTAGATTATAAGTACAAACTGTTACAAATATATTTTGCAGTAGTAAACATTTTGCATAAAATTTTAACGTTCTGATATAAATCGAAATAATTGACTCGATTCGATACCGCGGCGATGCTTAGTACTATTACCGGTGTAAAATATCGTGTATTTCAAATAAATTTTAAATATCCCCTATAGTGTATAACAACATTTTATTGTCAGTCACAGTTTTTCAATATTTCATAACAAATGTCAACATAAACCGAAACTTATTACAATAACTGAATAATGAAACAAAAAATATTATTACACAGAATCGACAAATTCTTGTGCATTTTAACACGTAGCAGAAAAGATCAATACTAATTTGCATACACATATTCCTCTCCGATACGTAAGGCAAATTGTTTGACGTCAGCTAATCGCATAACATAAGAAACAATAAAAAGAAAAAGTAACACATCTCGCAAGTAAATTCGAAAGTGTCTCGAAAATTCTGCAGTAATCGCGTCAGGTAATCGAGACGCGAGAAATACAATTTTGCGAAGAATACGGAACGCAGATAGCGGAATGCAACGGCTTATCGTTGGTCGTTATCTGGCACAGGAAAACCAGAAGCGTCAATGGCAAGGCGTGAAAGAATCGATAGAA
The DNA here is from genome assembly GCF_003070985.1 of Temnothorax curvispinosus. Taxonomy (NCBI): domain Eukaryota; kingdom Metazoa; phylum Arthropoda; class Insecta; order Hymenoptera; family Formicidae; genus Temnothorax; species Temnothorax curvispinosus. Next base: position 138,672 of record NW_020215866.1, on the reverse strand, counting down.
AGCAATGGGCATTTTCGTCGGAAATCGTATCGGAGTATCGGAGCGTACCCCGCGTTAGTAGCTACCGTGCGTGCCTGGTCAGCCACCCGACCGAATCGCTTACGCGGGGTATTAACCCTTTTTGCTCCGACGCGGCCGCGCGGCAGCCGCCTCGGCAAAGCTTATCCTGACGCTTACCACTCGCAGTAGTCACCGGCCGGCTAGACGATACAAGCGTCAAGTCAGCCCGCCTCGGCTTGGCGCGATGCGCGTACAGCCTGACTATACCTCTCGTCGCACTCCTCGTCCTTCGATTCACCTGTCTGACGCCAAGCGTCCGTCCCTACTACGTTCCACGGTGCTCCCCCCCTCCTCGCCCTAGTCCTGCCCCCTCCACCGAAATCGATGCTACTCGCGGATCGCGAGTTCAGTCTGCGACTGGCAACCGCGCGTGTAACATCGTTCCTTCCTTGTCCCTCTCTCTCTCGCTCTCGCTCTCTCCCGCCCCCTTCTGCTCGTCGCATGTTGTATCGTGCGAGTTCTTGAGTTATACGTCGGGAGAAAGAGCGAGGATTGTTCAGCGTAAGATAGATTTCCGGTGCACCGGTTAAGGACGGTTTTCGCGAGGGGAAAAAACGTGAGATAAAGGTGAGATAAAAGATGAGAGCCGATGTCGTGTCGGTGACGATCTTCCATCGCCAGATGCGTCACCGTTGCGCGCTATCGGAGCGATCTTGAGGCGATCGGATGTGCAGCGTCGCGAAGGATAACGACTCAGGACGGGCTGTACTTTTACGTCAGCAGAACTGCTGATTCGGTGAGTAAAAAGTCGATGAAAGTCTTTCCAAGTTTCGAGAGACGCGTAATGCGTATTTGAAACGTACAAGTTATAATAGAACTAATTACAAATGTAAAACAGTGATCAAGGGCAACCGGTATCGCCACCAGATAGAATATCTCGATACCGGAGTAGTATCTTATGTCAAACGTATCACTTCTATCAAAGTTCAATTTTATATTTTGCCGTATAAACGTTATGAATTATCTGCGAATTTCTTTTACTTAGGATACAATATTTTCGCTATTTAGAATTGTACGCTCTGAGAATTGTACGCTGATTACTATACTCTCAGCGTTTTCGTTTCCAGATATATTTCTCTCTAAATAAAATAAACTCCATAATTTGAAAAGAAAATTGTAAGAAACTTGCAAAAGACGAATATGCTTTGCCGTAGCAAATACCGTAGCTTTACTTGCGCAGATTAGCATAAAGCATATAACAATTACCAATAAAAGGCAAATTGTTGCATTATCCGTCGCAAGTAGGCGAATGCGTGATTGGTCAGCCCGGTCAGTTTTACCGTTTCAGTGACAGTTTCCATTAGGGCGAACCGTAATATTCCAACAAGTTTACCCATGGTGGTTTCTCTCGCACGTTCCACCGCAAGAAATTTCATTCCTCTCTTCTCTCCCTTCCCTCCCCACTCTGTATAAGCCGACATTCTCTTTCCTTTGCCCGTGATCTCCATACCACGGGTCCACGAGTACGATACGGTCGTACGAGTGCGATACGGACATACGCGACTCGCCGGAACTTTGTTAATTAATTGCTTCGGAAATATAATCCACGTCGAGTGTAACTAATCAGCGAGAAACTCGGTCGGACGTTGACGGGCATGTTTGCTGCACCTATCACGTAGCGGGATGGAAATGTAATTTGCCAGGATAGAGTTAGCCCCGTTGAATGCCGCGGCCAACCTTCAGCCGCCTGTTTTCCCTCCCCCTTCTCGGTGCCAGTCCCGCTTCGAGCCAGAACCTCGCAGAGCGTGCCGCTCATTGATCGCTATTCTGGATTTCGCATGTAAGGATCCAACGGAGCAGTCCGTTACCGAAGCACGCGTCGTTCGCCTATCGGCTGTGTTTCGATGAGGGTGCGCTAATCGTCTGGGTAAACGTATTACAATGCAGATACGCGGCGTGACTCTGCACTGACCTGACAAGCACTTAAAAAATTTCTCCCAGACAAACAAGTTATATAAGATCATCCTGTACATGACGAGTCTGTACTTTTTACGTATGAAGTTGTTGATCGACTTAAGATGACTTTTTAACAAAAATACCGAGAAATGTTACAAAATGTCTTTGTCAAACAACCTTAAAATACAAGTCCGTCTAAATAAAATTCAATTAAAATTTGACAAAGAGTAAGTAAACTATATTTGTCTGAAAGTTTACTTTTCAAAAAGTCACAATTCTCAATCGTTCACAACTCAAAAACTATTAACGTCTATTTTCTTCTAAAAGAAATCTTTTCTTTAAAAAGATTAGCTTTAAGTTAATTATCAAATATGTGAAAAGTGGCATATGCCATATGGAGAAAATTTTGTATTTTGTTTTATTATACTGTACATTGATATAAACGAAAATTTATTAATATAAACACAGAATAGCGAAACCCCAATTAATAACAGAATAATTTAAATTTGACTAATATTTAATTTAAGAATAATTTGTTGCAAATCTTGAAATTCTAAATTAAAGTTTGTTTATGACCTGGAAAAAATCCCTATAATATATGACGTAAAGGGATGATTAAAATTGCCAACTGTTGCGAATCTGTTATGATTCTCATAAATCCAACCGGGTATATGTGTTAGTATTCATTTAATATTCAACATCGCACGTATTAATTACGCACATAATTAGCTCTCTTATGAAGCTTCTTTCATTCCCAGCGGGATCGTTTCCGCATTTGAACCGGTAGTAATAACCGAATCGAATTTCGTACCAGCTTCAACAAGAAAAAAGAAAAGGAAAAATGGTACGATTTTATTAGCGTCACGGAATACAGATTGAGGATTCGAAAAGCATTTTATCGATTTTAAGATGCGTCGATTTATTCAAGAAAAGAGAAAATATGTAGAATGAATGAATGTAAGCGATAAATAACTGGCGCCAGGACGATGGGAAGTAATCGGACGTGCATATAGAATAAGCGGAGGGGGAGTATGGAGTTTCGAGGATTACATGAAAACGGTTTCAGTGTCGGATATGTCGACGAATTCGCCGGATGGTTAAGCCAGCAGTTACGATTAAAAGCCGCGGGCTTTCATTGTATCGTCCATTCCGCATATAGGGAGTTCTCACATAAATTGTTTAAAACGTTTACTCGATTGTCGCGAAGAAGACTACAAACGGATAGCCGCGAAACTACAGTTGCAAATTTAGCCGACACGATGGTCTAGCGGCGGACAAAAGTATTCAAATCTGGTAAATTATTACACGCGCGTCCACGTAGATACGTGTACATATATACGAATAATTCGTATAATTCGTTTCGACGATACGCGCGAGCGCGAACCAAGACGCGCGCGAGTGATCAAGATGTCACATTCGCGTCGCAAAGAATAAAAGGCACTTCCGAAACACGTAGACTTGAACGCGATATTAGATTGCGACATTTGTACATTCGTGACTGTACATATGTCTAGCCTTAGTATGCGGTATGCACTATGGCGGTGCGGTACGGTAATACAAATAGGGGTTGCTCCCGGGCGCGACGCCCTGTACGGCGTAGCTTCACGCATCGCTTACTCATTGCTGAACATCCAGTCGTAGTTGGTGCCGCTCTTGGGACACGCGAAATTTACTTTAGCCGCGAGCACGACTTTAAAGCGGTGTTACGAGGGCATCGCCTCACCGCGGCAAATAACGTTTCAATCCGTGTCACGGCGTCCTATAGGTTGCCTGCGTAACTCTCTCGTGCACGAGGTTACACATATGCGAGCGGCGGCGGTATACACTTCGATGGCGTTTAATGCCAATGTCACGCCACGGAATGCACAAAGTTCCGAGCCTGTTTCGAATGCAATTTATTGTCATGTACAGTTGCGAATTGGATGGCGGTTTCTATTTTAGCAAGTCAGAAAGTCAGGGAAGCAGTTCCATTGAAAGGGCTGTGGCGCGTGTGACGGTAATAATAAATATTACGAAATTTATAGAATTTTTTTGTATCAAGCAACGTTATATACGGTCTCACGGTCTAATGATTGATTGTTATTATTATTATTTCCCTTTTTGGATATATATGGATCGCATCATATTTTGTCATCTACCAACACGACTGATTGCGCAGTTTTTTACCGGGTTTTTAAACGTGACTGTTAGAATGCGTTATACGAAGATACAACGATAACATAATGCCCCACACAGCAGAATTGCTTTAAAAAAAACTGGGTCGTGTGCTACACGTTTATTCATATTCTCCTGCATAAATACGTCTCGCATATGAGAAAGCATACAAAATTTGTTTTTTACATGAGAAACATTTCCTCTTGCTCGCGGATATGCATAGATATCATTTTACCTGTGAAAAAATGCAATTCGGCAATTACACAACGTGAAATACATATGTCCTGTGCATTGTATGTTTTATTGATGTATGTAAACGTGTGTTGTTGATTATCCGGATATTGCTGCACGTTGATTCGAAAATTTGGAAAAATTGGAAAATTAGAGATTGTAACAGCAAAAAATTGTCAACAAATACAGTGACAGTTTTATTATTACGCACGATGATATTTCGTGTGCTATTTAATTTCTTCTTTCTGTAATTACTTTGCAAGTGCAAAAATGTCCGTAAATGAGTATACTTGCAGACCAATCAAGATTGTTACATTTTCCTAAGTGCCATTAACGATAAAGAGCGATATTGTCAACTAATCGCCATTTAACTGGTTACAACGCGACATGATAGTTTATTGTCGGCGTGTCACGTAATTATTTCCTCAAAGTGTTACACGTAGACATAGAACAAATTTGTGCACGTGCCAGTTTGGTTTTGGCGAAATAACGTCATCTGTTGCACCTATCGATTCGTAATGCCCGCCGATCATTGCTGATGGCGTGCAAAATTTATTGCTCCGTAAATAAAATTCAAGACGCGATGTCGGCATCTCGTTCGCCGGCTGCAATCGATAATTACAACGTTGCAAAATTCGTCAAAGCTGCGGCGTGTAATATCGACTGGATGTCATTTTATTCGCGCATAATTGCATTGCGCATCTTTTATTTTCGCTAAAACAACAATTAACAAGAAACGTCCACATGAGCCTCACGATTGTGTAAATAACTACGTGAACAAATACTATCCGACCGTGACTAGTGGACCCCCGCCGGTCTGGCAAACACGATCCCTAACTACTGCGATAACTGACGTAGTTCATTTCGCTTGAGCGTAAATATCCAGATATTGTGACCGCCGATATAATATGCGGAACGCAAACCTGGTTCTATTCCCTAATTACTAATACCGCCACTTAACACATCGACGATGAGATAATTACTATTTTTATTGTGCAGAAGTCGGCATCTTTTATTATATGAACGAATTATTTCTATTAATAGCACAATGCTAGTTATCGTTGTATTAATTCATTAAAACAAATCAAAGTTTAAATTATTAATAAATACGATTAGTAAAAAATATATTATTCTTCAAATTTCAGACATTGTTCTAAAAACAGTCACATGCAAAACTATATTCAATCATTGATTGCCGTAAAAAACTGTTTAAATATAAATTTAAATTTCGTAATTAAAGAAATATGATCTATCACATGTATTGCAATGCGATTTTACCTAACAAGAGATACTTTCACAGTATTACCTCTGTATTTTGTTAAGTGCTTATATATTTTTTAATAGTACTCATCCTGAGGATTACAATAGTATTGTATATGCCATTAGCTCTCACATAGATCATAAAGGACATAAAGATAATAAATAATTTTTCCATAGACCTAATGCGATTCGAGTGCTTTTGCTTATTATACCTCATCAATTTTTTCGTATATGTATGTATATACCTAAAAGGGGCATAATACTATGATATTAATATAGCTCTAGAGAGGAACCTAATTAAAAAATTACCAAAATTTTTTAACATTAGGTTTATGATGGATATTCCCTTCTGGACTTCACTTTCACTCTGCAAACAAAACTATAGTATAAAACTATAGTACTGATAAATACTACATTTGAAATTAGTTAACAAAATCGAGAGGTTAACAAAATAAAGAGTTATATAATATTGAGGGTCTGCTGTGTAGGTTTTTATGAACTCATCTCGGAATTCCATTTTGAATATCGATTTATGATTTAAGGTTACATTTCGAATGACATATACCATAGTGATCTTCAGGATAAGTACTATTAAAAAATATAAGCACTTTTAAAATGCAGAGATAACACCGCGGGAGTATCCCTTGCAAGTAATATAAATCGTAAAAGCTAAATTTAATACCCGTTATATTTAGTATATTCCATATTACGGTGTGTTTCTCAAATGAATTAAGATAATTATATAAGTTTTTAATAGCGGAACATCCCCTATGCGAATAATTAATAGGAAATGTTTTGTTCCATCGTAGTTAATAACTATGTTGATTCTCGATTTCCGTCCATATATATTACTTCCTTATCCATCGATCACAATGGCTCGACGATGATTAGTCCGACTCGCGCGTCATTAGTCCACTTCGAGGCAACAAGCAGTCGAGTTTTTCCATTATTCGCGACACGTACGGCCGCCCCCCTCGTTGGTTTTCATTTTCCACGGTCTATTCATCGTTATAGTTCTCATCAGAAGTTCAGTGCGAGAAGATTAGACGGCTGAAAGTTAATAAACTCCTCTTACCCATTTGCCGCACCGGCAAATCCATTATACGCCAGCGCCTTTTAAATACTATCATGCGATGTTGCATGCGAGATTTGCGTATTTAATAATTCAGTCATTGTTACAATTGAGCGATTTTTAGAAGAAAAAAATCACAATGTTAATGAAGAGATATCGTGTGCGATCCTTTTTCCGTGCTTGTTCGCTTATTTACGCTGCAGATTAGTCAAAAGCGAATGTGTCATGTACAATCGTTTCAATTTATTAATTGCTCAGCTTTTTCTGTCACATTATTTTTGTGAGAATGTTACGTTTATATGTAGAAAAGTTCAATTCTTAAAGATTTTATTACCGTCTTAAGCGCGATGATAGATAATAATAAGAAAACGAGAGTAATTTTGTGAGTGAATATAGCACGGTGGCGCAAAGGTGAGTTTGGCCAGTAAGATTATGGCAAACTGGATGGATCTACGTCCAACTTGCTCTGTGCTCGACAGATAAAGCCTTTGTTCGAGAGGTCAGACTTTCGAAAGCTGTCTTACCGATGTACGTGTACCGTAATAAGGGTTTAAGATCCGCTAGAAGCCCGCTCCAAGGTTGTTAAACTTCCCAGCTTGCGAACTAGAAGCACCTGTCTGCCTCGTTAAAGCCGTTCCACGATACCGGACTATCATTCGGGTCTCGCGTAGATCAACGCGATGTTCCAGTAAAACGATCTGCGAAATTAGCCCAGAGGTCTCTTATCTACATCATTTTCCCATATAACGTACGTTCAATGCATTCATTCGGCGCATTATTACTTATCACTGCTCGTTATAGCGAATCACAGACTGTTTCGAACGCAATCTCGCCGTTGCGCGCGAAATAAAAGCCGAGTGTCACGATGCGACATCATAATCGTGACAGTTTGAACGGTCAATCGCTGAATATCGCGACACACACACACATGACAAGACCGGGTTCTGGACGGAATATTGCATGGAATCAACTCGTGCTCCACTTTCTACGTAAGTGGACTTTGGGAGCTCCGTGTAGGTATAGGGTGAATCGAGTAATAGCGGCTTAAGACAGGCTTCAGGCTCGCTCGAGTATGTCGAACTTCCGTACTTCAGGTCAGCGATCGTCTGCCTCGTTAAAGTCGTTCAACGATATCCTTGGTATCCACTTATGTCGGAAAACGGAATGGCACTCTCTGTAACCGCAAAACGATCTGCGAACTCGCGCGCACGTTAAGGAGGTTGAAGCAGTTTGGTCAACTCTAGATTTTAGTTTGTAAAAAATATATATGATAGTATAGGATCTACCGCATGTGTGAGAATTATTTCAGATTTATTGACCATCCAGAAGCTGAGATATTAATTTCCAAAAATGCGTCGTTTTACATGGGGTTAGATGGAGAAAGCGTTGACGGCGATGATTGATCCCAATTTTCTTTAATATCTAGTCTATATAAACGCTCAAAAAACGTGCCTACGCGTACAGTAAATTAATGCGAACATTTAGAACGCAAGAAAACACGTATTCACCATCTAATAACAAATATATTACAAGTTAAAGCGATCGAAATTAGACTGAAATAGCAGTTGATAGTTCGCGAGTAGGTAGATGTGGCAACGCAGCGTCGCCCGCGTTTCGGCTGTACCCGAATCCTGTCGGTATGTGCACATTTTTGTGGTTCTCTTCCGTGCTATGTCCACGATTTTTTTATTCTCTTTGGAAATAAAACCAAAAAATCATGAATCTAACGGAAGAAAACCAAAAAATTGTGAACATAACATAAAAGAGAACCCTAAAATCGTTGACATTACCACAAAATAGTAGACACAGCACGGAAGAGAACCAAAAACGTGCACATACCGGCTGCATTCGAAGAGCGCGCTATTAGCGCTATTGCATCATTCTGTCTTTATCGCTCATCAGGTGTAAAACAAGGATAGAACAAGCAAATAGCGCTAATAGCGCGCTCCCCGAATCCAGCCACCGACAGGATTTGGGTATAGCCAAAACGCGGGCACCTAACCTTATCCAAGGTGCGTTCGAGAAGACGCTATTAGTGCTATTTGCTTATTTTATCCTTGTTTTACACCTGATGAGCGATAAAGATAGAATGATGCAATAGCGCTAATAGCACGCTTCCCGAACGCAGCCCCAGAATGACAGAAAATTCACCGGCATGTTTACGTTTAGCAACTGCCGTTACGTGGCTCCACGTGGTTCAATACAGAGGCGAGTACTGCTACCAACCCCATAAAAGTGAAACGTTGCCAAGTTTCAATCGTATTTAATATAATCGACGGAAAGTTATTAAAAAATCGATAGCTTATATAATTGTCAAGGGAGCTACCAGTAAGAATCATTATTTCATTCTATCAACGGCAAAACATATATTCATGCCATTTTTATATTGAAATAATTAGCAATACTACAAGTTTTCAAGTTGGCATTGGCAAAAAAGTGTTTCGTTTTTAGCTAATTAAAATATAAAGATGCATAATATGATACTTTTACTATACGTTTTATGCAATAGCAGCGTATGGAGAATAAAATGATACCTAATACAGATTTTTTAATGACCTAATAAAAAACTTTTTTCTAAACCGTCAATTGACTCAACTGGATCGCTTCAACCTCCTTAACCACGCGCGAATCAGGGGTTTGCGAAATTTAAAACAAAAAATGTTCGCGTCGGAGTTGTTTATAATGCAGAAAAATACGCGGTATCGGTCGCGATCATTTTCAATAGCCAAATTTGGATCAAGCGGACGGTGTTTATATACGGAGTTGTTTATTTTAAAAACGATGCGGAGAATTCAATTTTCGAGCTGTTGTTAAAATCGGTATTTGAATTCTATAGTGCTTTAAAACTTTAAATAACCGCCTTTCGAAACAATTCATTATTTTAGGACATTCGTGAAAATGATCGCATTTCAACTATTTTCACAATAACATCTATTGTTTAACGAAACTCCAACCCCAACCATGACCATCGCGCCAAATATTTTCGAGTGGTCAAATACCATTCGGTCGTCGGTAATACGCATCTCTTAATAATAGCTTAAAACCTGACTTCGAAGCTCGCTCAAGAGTACTAAAGTTCTCCCTTTGTCGACTCATCCCGATCGTTAGACCGCTCACGATATCCAAGCGTCCATTATACGTTAAGGTTCTTACATTACATAACAATTAAAAGAGCAATCACTAGATATTCCTACCGAACGCGGCTAGAGTTTAAATGTTGATTTTGTTACTAATTAAAAAGTTCAGCGGTAAAATAGTGTGCGACGTTAAACAGTCAATATTCTTTCAATCTTTCTCTCTATAATTGTAATTTTTACATTAATTATAATAAAAAAATATTTGTTATCTTTTACTAAAATTGTTTGATTGATCGATTTTATTGATTTAAAGAAGTCAACTCTCATGAATGTTTTTAATGAGAGTTATAATGTGATAATAATACATATTGTCATATATCGGCCACCGAGCACTCAAACTAAAAATTACTTATTAAAATTACTACTCTATTTAATGTTTACTATTTGGTTAACATGAATTTTCATGAAATAATTTAAGAGAAAACGTTAATGAGGACATTCAACACGATATCTTCAGAATAAAATACCTAATGAGTCAAATCCCTTGCGAGCGTTTAATCCATCACCGCCTGACCGTCTGCTTTCAATTATACATAAAGGAGGATCATTCCCTTCTATGATGTTCATCGAATGCACGTCAGTCTGATCCGGCTAATGGCCAACGCTTCCTTATTTTTGACCTTACAACTGCTTGCAGATATGTGCAGAATGATATGTAAATTCAGAGTCTCTCAAGGCAAGTGATACTGAGTACAGTGATTTGTGCAATCAAAAATAACAGTTCAGTGCTGGCAAATTATGGTTATCTTATGCATAATGATAATATTATTTTACGAAATGTGTATCCGTATTAATTAAAATGTCATCTTTTTGAGCATTTTCCCAATGTTTTATAAAATTTTTAAATTAAATTGAATTATACACAGGTCTTAAAAAATGTAAATCTGTAAAAGCAAAAATGTACAAAATAAATAAATGTAAAAATATATCATTTCACTTATGCCGTGCACACGCACGCATACAAATGAAGAAATTTTAATTTATACATAATAAAACAGTTTCCGATTTAAAAAGCAAAACCATTTATCAGCATTTATTAAATATTCGTAATACGATTTTATTCGGAACTATGTAATAACATCTACATTTTTATTCGATCGAATTGAATTCTAATATTTTTAATCGGCGGACATATCAAAACAAAATAAAGTTGCACTTTTTTTTTAATATTCTCGAGAAAAATTATGAGTAAAAATGAGTAAAAACTTAAAATAAGTGATTCGAAGAGTCTGCGTATTATGTAATAACAATTCTCGTAATAATAACGATGCGATCGATAGCATATATTTATACGCGTAACGATCTTATATAAATAATTCTCAGTTCTGCCGGCTAATGTAATAAATTAATTAGTCGGCGCGACGTGGACGAGCAAAGGATAAAAGCCTTCCTCATAAGTTTAATGGGCAATGACGCGCGATAAGATTATCGGAATAATGTAACGTGAAATTGCATTAAATTTAACTCGATATTCCTCGTGCTGAAAAATGCTTGAATCATATCGGTGAATCGCGCAACGCTAATGCCCCTTTTTCCCATCCCCCGCTGGAAACTCGGCGCAAGGAAATATTTCACGGCTGACGCGAAAGTATTGGTCGGCAGAACTTAATTTTATTAGCAATCTAGAATACGCTACGCCGGCAAAAACGCACACGCAGCCGCGAAAATCGGTGAGCGTGAATCTCTGCATTAACTAAACGCCAAAGCCGATTTAATTTTAGTTATGACTGCATGCAAAATAACTGTTTTGTCGGCGTAGAGATGAAATACCTGATACGTAACCGAACTCCAAAAACGAACGGAGAGAAAGTAAAGTAAATGTGTATTTTACAAATTGTACGCAGACTTTTTTCTTGTTTTTATTTCAATTAAACTTTGTCTTGCAACACGTATAAAGTACGACCAAAAGAAGTAACGGTGATACATAAAACAAAAAGGGAATATTATTTTTTACTGATCTAATTAAGTTTTTATTATACTCCTTTCTATGTTAATTTAACTTGACTTGTGCGAAAAAGTTTATTGCTATTAACATCATTGGTATAAAATTTGTAGAAACTGTAAATTTCCAGTTATTGAGTGTTATTGAAGTTTTTCGATATCTTTTATTTCAAAGTAGAACTTAGATTATTTAGTATGTAGCATGGACATTTTTTGACGTATAAATATGCTTGCAAAGGAAAAGTTTTCTCAAGTCACGTAAATTTTTATATTGATGAGAATTTTCTTTTAGATCTAAATCTTGTTATAAGAGCTCTCTCAAATAGTTGCGGTAAGAATAAAGAACATACACCGATTGCTTGGCAAATACAGACCAGTACCACAGCAAATGCAATAAAAGTAATCTATTTACCGCTAATACTAAGTCAACTGCGTCAGTAAATATAGCGATACGAAATATTTGGAAGTGCCGTTTGCAGGCTTTGATAATAATTCAAATTGTTTGTCACATCATAGAGAGGGACAATATTTGGACAGTTTGCGCATAAAACTCGCTAATTGCATAGATGTTAGCTAATTAGTAGCTCAATAAATCGCGAGGTGGGAAAATACTGGGCGTAATACGTGACCCTTTCTCACTGCAAAATAAATCGTCTTCGACGTTATATGATCTCCGAGACGTTTCTGGAGCGGAATCTTCGTAAAATCTCACGCGAAACGTTCCATATACGGGGCAAAAGCCAGCTCTTCGGTTGCTCTTCCGAGTTCTTCACGCCCAAAGAAGATGGATCCGATATCATCCTCGGGCAATCACGCCGCGGCACGAAATCTGCAGCGGCCTTATCGGCGCCAATATCCATCCGCTGAGGCCAAAGAATCACGATAGTCGGATACGATCGATCGCGGACTGGCAATCGGAAACAATCTGATAAAGGAAAACGTAAAAACCGAATGGTGAATGAAATTCCTCGGCATGAACGTCGGATTTTGTACGCCGGTATACGAGGTGCACTCTAATACTCACTCATGACAATCAAAATATACAAATATTATTAGATATCATGTATTATGAGATAATTCTATCTGTTATGCATTACGATAGCGCGATACGTCGACAACGTAAAAATTTTACGATGGGGAAGTGTTATATACGTTCGTTACAAAAAGGTGTTAGCTATTTTGTACGTATGTTAGTACTTTCCATTCGGGTACATATTTAGATGTAACCGAAAGCAAATAAAATAAGCTGCGATACGGACATTATACAAAAAGAGAAAAAAACGTCTGTACTTTTCGGTTGTCATTTCGAGATAACATAATTTCAGATAACATAATTTTAAAAAAAGTGCAGAAAAATACTTAGCGTACGTACTAGCTTTTAAAAGTATAGGATATTGAAAAATCTGTTTTGGATGATACAAATAACTTGAATAAATTTTAAATTGAAGCATATTAACCAGCTTTATCATAAACCGCTGACACCGATCGATGAGACGAGTTCAAAATCGTACAAATATGGAACAGCTTATCCAGTCTGCAGAACAACAATTTTTCCGAGAGTACCATACGCGTCAAGCGATATAAATGTTGCCGTAGAAAATATTTGCAGTTTCACGTTTCAAGAATTCTGGGCAGATTTTTTTCAAAATAAAGTCGTTTTAAAAGCCACCTGCTTTCCGCTTGCATCGTAGAAAAACGAAACAATAATCTGAAAATGCGTTCTTTTAAATGTCATTATGTATATGAAACAAATTTTATAAATTGTGTCCTCTGCGCGAACTTTCCTTGCGTTACTGGCGATATTTCATCAAGGCAAGAACAAAATCCTGCTTCGCGCGATCAAAGGGGCATTCGCCCGATAAACTTTTTTAGAAAAATAGCCGGGCGGCCTAATTGACTGGAAAGCACAGGTTCGTTGTGCGCCTCTGATCACAACGGACAATGAGGCGCCAATCCGTAGATATTTATACGCGTGTATTATACCCGTAGTGCGCACCACTACTGTGAGTTGCCTGCTGCGAAAAGTAACGTGAAGGTAATTCGGTGTCTCGCAACGTTGCTAATCCGACATGGACGATGACGAGGAGGCGTACGTCGCGCCTCTTACAGGAGTTCAAGCGGCGCTTTAGGCGAATTTAGCATTTGGAGAAGTTCTCCAAACTTTAAATTCGATGTACTGCTAGTATCCGCCCGAGAAAATGTAATAATATGCAGTAACGAAGTTCCCCCCGACTAACCGCTCGACACGAACTACCGCCCGTAGTGTTAGGGTGGTGATATATAAATTTCCTTGAATGTTCTCAAGCGAAAAGTAAAAAAAGGGGAAAATAAAGAAAAGGAAACTTATATCTCGCATCTCGATTATCCTGATGTGGTATTACGTAGCGAACGATATCGCACAAATGCGATACGATGGAAAAGATTAAGACGCAAATCTTACCATGAATCTTGAAACGAAATCGATCATACTTTAAAATGTATAGCACGCAGTTTTATAAATCTTTTATTTTCAACTTTTATACATAAGAAATAAGTTAGAAAAAATATATATGTATATATAATGTATTAGATAAGATACATATACAGTACCGGTCCAAAAATATTGCATCACTATATATAGAAAGGGAAGTCGTTAACTTTAATGAAGAAAGACGTACACAAATGTTATAAAATTTTATTTTAGTATACTGTTATTTTATGCTTTGATAGGAATACTTTGAGAAAAAATCAAAGATCTTAATGATTTAACTGACTTTAAATAATTATCGTTGATGACAATTTGAAACAATGCAATCAAATCATTAAAATCTTTGTTTTTTTCGCAAAGTATACTATCAAAGCATAAAATAACAGTTTTATAAGTTTAATAACAGTTCAATAAAATTTGATAACATTTATGTACGTTTTTCTTCATTAAAGTAACGATTTCCCTTTCCATAAGCAATGCAATACTTTTGACCGTATATTAGAAATGTGTTATAAATAAGTAAGAAATATATATATATTTCTTCAAAATATGTATATATTTGGAATAATTTCTGATCTGATTTCTTTTCTGAGAAATATATATATCGACAAGTTAGAGGAGACCAGAGACAAACGTAACATTTTTCTCATTTGTGTTGATATCTTCGATTTGCTTGTTTATATATAAACTTTTTCTCTTTCATAAGGTAAATACATTCTTTACTTACATTATAGTATAGATAAAATTTATCCACATTTTATAATTACGTAGAAAAAACAAATTTTACACTTACATTATGGTATAGATAAAATTTATCCACATTTTATAATGACGTAGAAAAAAAAACAAATTTTACAAAGATCGAGATTTGTTATAACGATTGTCCCTACTCCTATTAGGGCTGGTTGAAACAGAGCTGAAGATTAAGTTTAACAATAAGGTAAAATAAAAAAAAATGAACATATAATCAATGTACCAAAATGTTTTAGTTCTTAAAAAACTTTTTTTCAAATAGTTATGGACATTTTTAATTATTTTAAACGGACGTTGCTAAACCTCTACTTTGACCGTATTTTTATGGCATCGACACAATAGACACACAACTTCTCATGACAGAGCTTCGAGCGCTACTGAGGTGAGGGAGGAGTTTAAAAGACATTATATAACAGCGGATAGATTCGTCCATGAATATTATTTTTTAATCGCGTTTGTTACATTCATCCCGCGTTACTTTTGTCCTTGTCTCCCCTACTTATTATTATTTTTAATTTGAAATGATTGACTCAGCCTTTGATCATCCAAATAAAATTTTATATTTAATGTGTAGGATCTTTTCAGTCGTCATTTTCTCTCATATCAGCCCTTTTTTATATTACGTTTTTTTCTATAATTTTCTTATTTGTGATCAGTGACGTAAGTAGGTCATGATTAAAAAGATAACTTATTTGAAATTTACAAACGCGTTTGAATAGATTTAAGTCATGATAAACATAGCTCCTGTTTTCGTAAACAAATTGATGCAAAAATTTCATATATTAATTATCTACGACCATTAAATTGTAGCTTAATTTAAACTTTTAATCAGAAATTAAAAGAAATGCATGACCACGTTTTAATATCGATGATGCTATTAATCATTAATCTTATAGATATTATTTATATAGTTTCTAGAATGGAAAATGTATTTATTTTCCACATTTACAAGAGTTTTAAACTGGAAATCGATAAAATCTACGATAATTTAAAATGCCAACTACATAAATTTGATGTATCGACGAAACAGCGATGGTTTTTCAAAACTTTATGTTTGATATTCTCCTAGCAAATATTCTCGCTCGA
This sequence comes from Temnothorax curvispinosus, assembly GCF_003070985.1. Lineage (NCBI taxonomy): Eukaryota > Metazoa > Arthropoda > Insecta > Hymenoptera > Formicidae > Temnothorax > Temnothorax curvispinosus. The sequence goes on along the minus strand of NW_020215866.1, from coordinate 122,615 downwards.
CCGTCTTGCAGATAAAAATCACTTTAGACCCGGATGTATGCATATATGTTTGGACGTACACGAAATAAAATATTACAGAGATGTTTCCGTCTATCTACGTTAAGTAATCGTACTCCGCATAAAGAATCTATTAAAAAATAAATAGCGTGCCAATGAATTTTCTTATTTTATCAAACTGAATAAAAAAACAAAATTACATGTATACGATGTATACGTAGACATTAAATGTTATAAAAAGATCTACTTACAATTACACAGTGGCTAATAAAACAAAAAACTTTTTGTTTTTTCTTGTCACATAAATTTGTGATTGCCAGAACTTTACGATTCAATTAAAATTTTAATAAATATAAGCGGCGAGCGTGTAATGAGCTCGAAACATTCTTATACAAAATGTAGGAAACTCATGACAAAAATATCACCTATAGCAACAAACATATACATACGAAGGAAACATATACGAAGTATTTATCATATGCGAAGTATGTAACGCGGAAACTGACGGGATACTAATTCGATGTTTCATAGCAGCTCTAATCTGACGGAAGGAAGAGCCGTCGCGCCTTCCGGGAGTTAAGCGCCAGTTAGACGTACTTAACATCCGTGGGACTACTCGTCGAAACTTTAAACTCGATTTGAACCACGCTAGTCACCGCGAAATTTGTTCGCCGATCGTCTTTCGACAAACTCGGGTCTCTGCCGGGCGTGATAACGATCGATCGAGGTTTCCTCCATTTCCATGAGTTTCTCGGAAACATAAATATCTTCATATTCTCGTATAACGACAAAATACTGCAATATTACTACCATATATAAAATAATAGTATGAATAAATGACATACGCGAGGAATGGAATCTTCTCCTAGTATAAATCCAAAACACATTTTGTTGAATTTTACTCGTACTTTTTATAATAATGTGCACATTTATAATTACATATAATATAACGTTACCGTGCAATAATTACTTTCAAGATATAAAGAAACACGCCTGTGTACTTGTGGCCGCGTAACACATTGAATTAATTACATGTAGGCAAAACAATATAATGAACACATTCCATGTATATTTTTTTTATCAAACAAAAATATTTAACCAGGCATATTTTCATCAGTTTTACACTAAATTGCATTTTAAAATTACAAATTATGTAATATTATTTTAAATTTTATTTTCAAATGTACAATGCATAATAATAATTATACAGTAGATATATAACGTAACAATACAGTAGAGAATCACGTTTTAATTACATTAAAAATTCACAAATTGAGATATAATTTGTAATATACAAATATATATATATATGTGATAGTTTTGATTTTGCTCTTGCGGAGATTTTTTTTTAATTCTTTCTCGATATTGCCGCTGATCATCTATCTGACTAAATTTCGAACGATTAAGCCTCTGTAAGTGACGGGCACAAATTGAGATCCATATTTAGAGGTGCATAACTCCCGCGAGATTAATCATCCGCGCACGGATGTGGAAACGCTGGAAAAGTGCGTGGGGAAAAGTAAATAGTCATAACGGGATACTTTGTACGAATTACGCGGCTTCTGACGTGAACTAATGGCACTGGCGAGCGCCGAACCATGCAGACCCTTCCGCCTCAACACCGGCGTATATACCGGCCTTTCTTTCTCGGGTTTTAATCTCGTAGATCCATAATGACGTCTGAAAAGACGTAATGTTCATTACTACCATGGAGGAAAATACTTTCAGACGCGGCAGCCGGTACTTTCAGAGCGATACTGCTAGAAAAATGCACGAAAATACTTATCTCTCCTCGTATTTCTCTCTCAATCGTGATATCGTAGGATGCAAAGGTGCCTAGGTAACGCAACGCTGATCATCATTCTGAGAACGTTATCTTTTGAGACGGACATTACCATACACCCCAAAACGGTGATTATCAATTGATACATTTGCATTTACTACTACATTTAATACTAATTACTTATATTTGATACCAACGTTGGTCAAATTGGAGTATTATTTCAATTACGATATTGAAATATTTGATGTTATTGCCATGCTTCTTCCATGCATATATATGTTCATTGCTATTTCTCAAAACAAGATTTCTTTCATGCAATTGATTTCATACAAAGAATCTACGAATAGAAACTACTATTATATAGTGAAACAAGAATACTAGAGGTTATATGCAAAATTTGTAATATTTATACATAATTTCTTAGATATATTCTATTTGTGTCATATATAGAATTAATTATATGAAATTTGTGATACAGTTAATAACACATAGTATACAGTTAATCAAACATTTTACTAATTACTTATTTTTTTAATTTAAATTGAAGCGCAGGGTTCCGGAGATAAATATTTCCGTTGATTACAGTCGTGCCACTGACACGCGCTATTACAGTTTATGCTAGCGATTAGCAAAGTAATTCCCGAAATTAATTATACCAGGCTGGAACGGGGAATTGTACGATGCAGAGGAGGAGGGAGAGAAAAACATCGGGGAGAGCGGGGAAAAATTAATGGCCTCGGTATAATCTGCGGTTTTTGCCTCTGAAGTTATAGGTCAGTTTTGTAATAAGGACGGGACGGTCAATTTAAGAAAACGGGCTACATCGAAAATCTAGCGTTAAACGTCCGATAATGTACAAAAGAAGATTGTAGTATTGATCGTATCCATTATTTATAAAAAAAAAAGAAAAAAAGTTTATAAAAAAAAGGGGGAAAGGAGAAAAAGCTGTTACCTTTACGCGCACTCAAATGTAAACCGAAACCGAAGAAAATTTTTCTCGCAAACTCAGCAATGTAGTTCCGCTACTCCCGTGAGGATTTTCGCCGATTGCGCTTGTGTAACCGGTGCAAACAACTCCGCGGCTCATACTTACTGATATTACTTCCCTAATTAATTACGTGGGAAAAGCAGAGTAGAAGTGGCGCAAAAAGTGACAAGTGACGGTTAAACGCGGTTAGAAGCGGACAGGAACAATGAATTGCCGCGTAACATTGTAAAATGGAGTCAAGGCTGGCTAAATACTATAATAAATAGTACAACGTATATGATCTTACTATATTTAATGAAGATTATGTTATTTTCTTTGATTATATTATTAATTAATTACTTTTTATAACATTCTACAATAGAATGTTCTATAAAATATTTCTATATCGTAAAAAATGGCTTCTAACAAAATTCAAATATCCATGTAAAGCATGTAAGAATGTGTGACGCATGCGAATGTAAGATGTGTGAATAGTATAGAAGCATTCCTTTTTAATTCCTTTTTAAAGCACATTAAGTTAATCAGCTTTTTTAAAAGAAGTAACTTTTATATACTTTTCTAGATTGCATGACTTTCCAAAATACTGTAGGAAAATTAATGAATCTCCAACATTTCGAGAAACGAGGGCAGCTGCAATTCCTTTTAAAACTGTTTGGACATCTGTAAAAAGGTCAATTTGTATGTACTCTTTTTTATAAATATCAATGTAAAATAAACCCGATATAGCAAAAAAAAAAACGCGATATGATAATATCGCGGATATTTCGGTTTGCCACGTCGAATAATTCATGAAGCCACTTGCGCACTAAGAAAGCCACGTAAATTACATAACTTTTTATCAGACATTTGTAGCTTTGATGAAACCGAGTCTAATTCACATCGCATATAATTTCATTTTTTCTACGTAACTATTTATATTATTCATTTTTCATCCTATATACTTTTGTTTTAGAAAATGTAACTAAACTTTTCTCATATCTGATTTTAGTATAAAAGCATTATAAATTGCACGAGCGAGAAATCACGTTGAATGAAATAATGTACGGCATTGTTTAAGCATGAAACACATTCTCTTGTATGAGTTAGAAGAGCACATATATATTTTAAATGTAGTTTGTCTTAATACGCTATATATATATTTTATCTCTCTTTCTCTCTGACGCCGCGGATACTTCTCCTGCCTGCCACATCTTCCATCCGAATTTCATTCCCGTAATTAATCACGGTTTGAAATATCTATATATATCGGAGATTCCCAAATTTCATGCACGTTTCCGTTGGCATAATGAGAAAATGACCACTCGGTCATGAATGCTCGGAATAACTAGCAAAATTCCTTGCGAAACTTCGAGTGAGATTAATTGTTGTTATCATTACACTGACATATTTTTGTTTAATTCAAGTTTGCGCATTGTAATGAGGGAATCTGATATAAATTGTTGCATGCACATTCTATCCGCTCGGCCGTTCTCGGCTGTCTATTCGGCTGAACAGTTGTGTTCAGTCGATGCAAAATTATCTTAATAACTTTTTATGTTCGCGTATAAGTTTCGAATATCCTCGCTTAATCGGGTTAGTTGACCCCTCGACTGAACCCGGTGTTTTATCTGACAATGAGCATATCATGCACATCGAGGCATCGCAACACGAATCCTCCCGTCGAGACACGAATTTCAACTGATGGCAATCGCGCTAATTACGCACGCAAAACTCGTGAACCCGATGAAAATCTAAAAAGAAATAAACGTTGCGATACCGAAATACTATTCTAGCCGCTGTGATCTTCTACATCTTGTCTTGTCCTTATCGCGCCATTGTACTTTTTCTAGCTAGTACAAAAAAAATTCTTTGAATAAATATTTAATATTTCTACGCAATAAAAATCAAGTAATAATTAAGATTATATGCTTATAATAGAATAAAACGAAATAGAAATATAATTTGTGAAATGTAAAATATAAAGTGAAAGCAACGCGAATATGAAAGACAATCATTTTTTCTCTCTGCGCAATTGGAGCTTCAATTCCGCGTAACGGTAAAAAAAATTAATCGCGCGAGGACTTGTAACATGACGTGGATAAAATGTGGGGTGGAAAATGCGTAGATGGAAGTAAATAGGATCGTATACGCGACACCATTTACACTATCAAAGCAGTGCTTTACGAAAGGGCACGATTCCTGACATTGATGAATGACGCAAGAATAGAAATTCTTGCATTCGTTGGTATCTCTTTCGCACCTCTTCGTAACTTTTCTTTCCTACTTTCCTATCATAAAATAAAGTCGCGAGGTTGGCGACGCCAAAAGCTGATCCTTATTAATGTCCATAACATAAGAGATATATATTTGCTTTTATAAAATCGTAATTGATACATACGTAGCAAATTTTGATCTAAAACAATTTACGAATGACATAAGGAAAAGAATATTAACACATACATATATACAAGAAACAAACGCGCGCGCAATCATGGCAATATTAAAAGCCATTGATTTAAAGAGCTATTAATTGCCTCCAAAACATTTGGACTTCTATTCCTCGCAAACTGAAAGAACAACATAATTGAACGTGAGAAATTTGAGCGGGAAAAAAAACCGTGCGAATAAAAATAAATAGCACTGAATTAAGGGGATCACTTCAACCATTATTGTGATATTCTGAAAAGAAGCGCGGTTCACGACATTGACGAATGGAGCGGAGAGAAGCGCCTCTGTGCCCCTCGTTCTTTCGCTTTCTTCGTCGTTTTCCGCAGCTCCTGGCGTTTCCCTCTTCGTTTCACCATTATGCTACATAATTTAGTACTAACGTGGTGGGGTGGTGGTGGTGGTAGCTACACCACCATTGGCAGCGGCAGACCACTGCCACCCCACCATCGGGTTTAACCGCCAAGAACCGCGGCCAGGAGCGAGTCGAAAGGGAGGAAGCTTGAGGTCGGACGGAGGAACCTTTGATCCTGGCAACCCTCACGGACTCGATCACTGTATTTGTATTGCCGTGTGAGAAGTGGGACACCGGAAAAAAGCTCCTCCTGCTCTATTTCACCCTCCGCCAGTCTCACAACACCACAATTGTGGGTTTGCTTTCAGCTCCCTTGATACGACTGTTTCCAGTCGACTTCACATTTTATTTGTTACGAAAATAGAATCTCTTATATTTGTATGTTATTACGCTATCGGTTATTTCGATCAAGCATGAGAAACACCATCGTGATTTGTAACGTCATTGCATAATTTGTACATCATCGCTCTGTTATTTTCATATTCAGATCTTTCATAAAATACCGAGAAAGCATATTTAACATAAAATTGCAAAAAAAATAAAATAATACCTGCAGTTATATCCAATGCTTATTATATCCATGCTTGTTTTGAAGAGTTTTATCCGTAATATTTCAACAAAACGTTTTTTACAAAGCTTTCACATTTACGTAACAATTATTAAATGCAAAATTATAAAATATTAATCTCTTTTAACATATTTTAATAATTTAATTTAGCGTAAATTTATTAATATAAATTCTAGTGTAATAATAATAATAATGTATGCATCGTTGATCTAAAAACAGTTTATAAAATCTTTTTGTACAATATATTATTACAATATATGTAAAACAAGTAATAAGCTCTCTAATCTTTGAAATTTCTATTGCTTTGTTGCTACAATCGACATTAATATGTTACTTTATTATACGTTCATAATAAGTTTTGGATAATATAAAATTAAAAAGATAACGCAACTACGATATTTTACTCTCAAACAATTTCGTAAATGACGTAAATAGCCTAAAGCGCTGCGTGTCGTTCTTAAGACAAAAAAATATTCCTACTTTGTAGAGTTGGGAAATTTATTTCCTGGTATACGCCATGTATCAACGATAAAACTAATCATCTGAAACGCAGTAACAGCGCATCATAAAAACGTGATAAACGACATTAACATTCAAGCACCTACTTTAGTGCTACGCTGGATTTGACATACGTGGCAGATAAACGACTTTTCCTTTCTAAGGAAAACACATATGGACATATATATAAAATGCCATCGCACGCAAGCAAAACACCGGCATTAAAAGATTTCATTACGCTAGAGCAAATTTACACTTATTACTTATTACAACATCGTGAAACGCGTTGAGCTTAAACACTTCGTATTAACATATAAATGTTTCGTCCAGTTTTTACGTCTTTAATAATTCAAACCTTTTTCTCAAATATCTTCTAATCTAAAGTGAGAGAATACTATGCGCGTATTTTTATTCGTTGCGACACATTTTTCACCGTATCTTGTTTATTTACTAATTTCGTAAGTTTGTTCATCCGTATATTAATCGTCGAGCATGCCGCAACGATATGACTGAACGTAGAAAATATCGGTCGATTTTCAGCGGGAATATTTAGTGGTCCTTCGACCGCTTACCGAAGTTTCCTCGCAGTTTGGGGTTGTGGCTGATACTTTATCGTGTAACAAATGGCAGTCCGATCGTACGTAAACATTTCAACCTCCCACGCCACAGAATTGATAGTGTTACAGAGTATCGCGGTCGCAGCTGCGCTCTTCGCCTCTCAAGATACGGAATTAATAGAGCGGCACATAGCGAAATATTCATTCAACCATGCTAACTTACTATATTTCCACTTTATTCGTATATTATCAAATTCAATCTTGTACATATCAAAAGAATATAAATGTTTGGTCCTTTTTTTGTAACTCTGTTGAAGATATCTTATTTACCGTAGACAAACCTTTAAAAGTGACCTCAATTTGTGAGTAATATTGAATATACATATATCGCAAATTTGTATTTTAATCATAAAAGCAATGCGATTTACGATATTTCTTTAATCACTTAATTGCCTTTAAGTGATTTTTTGTAACGGCAAGCGATTTAAATTCGAGTTTAAATGGAATTTATTATAGGTAACTATATCGGAGTCGCAACATTCTCGGTTATGCTCACGCTTTGCTGTCCCTTGCGCTCGGCAAAGCGGAGTTTCCTCTCCGCTACTGCCACTGCTGCGCCGATCAACGCGGAGAACGTTGACCGTGCAAGCGTCGATCGCTCCATCCCTCTTTCGTTCATGTTCCTCTACGTGGTGGATATAATGTAACGATGTGAGCACCCGCACTTACGCGTTCACGCGTGGAACCGAGAAACAAGAAGCGGCGCCGAACCGATTTGCTCGATCGAATGTAAACAATGTTCAATCGACGTGGCTCGTCACTCCCTACCGCCGTCGCTGTATTCGTCCTCATCGTCGTCGTCACTGTCGTCGTCACCATCGTCGTCGTCGTCATAGTTATCGATGATTATGCATCCCCCATTCGATATGCATTTCTCTCTACCTTTTCCGTGCAACTCATCTGTGAAGGCAAAAAAAGAGAACGACGCGTTGTCACAGAAGCATTTGCCAAATAGTCGCTCATTTTGCGAAATAGCTCGGGACATTTATCATTATTCGATGTAATAACAGGATGCTTTTTTACGATTAGTTAGATGAATATTCCGTTCGGTTTCATATGATTATAATTTTTTAGTCACACACGTCGAATAGTTCGAACTTAATACGTAATACGTGACTGACTACTGATTGTCTTGAAACGAAAAACTAAATTATACGTTTTCTTGCACAGTCTCGCTTAGACCCTTATATACCAAATTCGCTGGAATTCGCACAGAACATAGCAAAAATAATCTAAATTTCTAGAAAATAGTTGAAAAGATAGTTGAGGTAGCTTTTGAAATACAATATTTAAAATCACGATATCCATAACTGCTAAGTGCGTCTGTGCAACCACGAGAGTTTCAACGAAAAGTTCTTGAAGGTAGAATGTGGAAATGTGAGTAACGTTGATGGAGAGGAAAAAGCATCAGAGAACAGAGAAATAAAACGATATGGAAAGAGAGAGAGAGAGAAAGAGAGAAGGAAAAGGGAAACGGAGAAAGAGAAAGAGGAATATTGGACTTTTAGCACCGAGTGGTCCTTAAAAAAGAGCTAGAGCCATATACGCGACGCCCACTTGCTGCGATGAAATGTCAGAAGCCGAAACTGCAGCTGCAACTCGGGGGGAAAAAAAGCGTGCGCGATGTACTCGTAACTACAGCGACGATAATGCCACTCCTGCGAATGCATCCAAAGAGAACTGACGAAGCGTCAGAATTTCAAAAGCCGCTTCTGACTGAAATACATTGCGGGGAATCGCGTTCCCGTTTCTTTATCCCTCTTTTTTTGTGTTACGTTCTCCCTATTCCCTCCCTCCCCCTGTTACCCCGTCGTGTAGCACGCGCTGCCACCTGCGTCGCGCTTTTTTCAAAGTGGAAATGCACTTACACGTATATGTATGTATGTCCCGTGCGAACATATTGCATGCTTCAAGTGACGAAATGGACACAGGCGGAAGAAAAAGGAGATACACCGGAAAGTGGTATGCTGTTTTTGTTCCCGGTGCCGTTAAATTGGAACAGATACCTCTCCGTCCGCCCGACCTATTTTCAAAAAGAATTCAATAAAGAAAGATGGGACCTCGGCGATGTGGGACGAAAGTAATACAACGAGACAAAACGTTACAGTGCTTTTTGTAACTTGAATTTAACGCGATTTCTAACGCCAATTGTTTACGGCAATCAACAGCAATTTGAAAGATCGTAAAAATATAGTCGGTTAGAATTTCCTTACTTCGTCTTATTCGCATTGCGCGTTTCATTCTCATATCTACTCACGGCGCCGGCGCGCGGCGCGGCTCTCTTGAGCACGCGGCAACAGTTTTATAGATAAAAATAACAACGAGCGTATTTCACGCTCCTCACTTTTGTAGAGTTGCAACGAGTTTATTCGTTTCGGCGTGAGAATACTTCAAACACCCCAGTGGAACTTAATTCTTTCTCGCCCACACACACACACACACACACACACACACATCCAACCTTCTATAAAGAAAAATCGCGCGGAAATGGTCGCCGTTTTTGTGAAAATCTCGCTACGTGAGACGTGCGCACAATGCGCTCGCGTTAATGTGTTGACTTATGAACGGTTTGAAGAAATAAATATTTGCCAGCACGGACAGATAGCGATGAAATGAAAGCTTCGGAAAAAGATTGGATAAAAGTAGGTAAGAGCAGTTGACCAGGGGAAAAATGTAAGTGGTAAATTTATTAACGTGAAATTTAAAAGAAAGACGAATAGAAACTCTTGCCCTTTTAAAAATTTACGTGCACCATCGCATGAAGTAGAGTATGCCCGAGCAAAAGTGGTACAACGTCAACTTTAATCAACCCCAAATTATCTCTCGCAAGACGCGTTAGGAAGCACGTTCATGCTTAGACCGTACTCAATTTTATGCCGGCAACATTATTCGTGTTAATTCCTTATACCTCAATTAATACCACTGCCGTCGTTTACCGTAATCTTCTTCCTCATTTCCGAGCTTAGATCCTGCATCTAATCAACCTGCCACTGAAATTCTCCGATGATAGCGCAGGCGTTTCGTAACCGCGTCATAACCGCGGCAAAACGGCGTTCTAAACGGTAGCAGGAGATGTAAAGCGCTAATTATAGCGATTAAAGCATGAAATCCATACACTTCGACCTAAATCTAAAGAAGTCGGAGACGCGGTGGCTTAAGAAAAATTAAGGATTCAATTTCTTCATACGATATGTATGCACATACTTTTATTATAGTAATTCTACTTACTATAATGGATATAAGATATAGAGAACATATTCTCTATACTGTTAACATTAGATTCTATATTAAGTAGTTCAAATAATTATAAAAGAATATATTCGTTAAAATTCTGTAGATATCAATTTAAATAAAGATAGAAATTCGAAGAAATGATGTCAACGTCATTTTTATCGATTACTTCGTTACATGATATCGTAGAACACGATACGAAGAGGAAAACGGGAAAGAAACCAAAGCGGGTCAAACAAAACGATTTTTCATAGATTGAATATTTCGCCTTCTCTTTCATAAGGATCTCTGGGGTAATCTATTAAAATAATAAATTGAAAATCTCGGTTGGCGTGTATTTCGAGATGCCATATAATCATGCAACATACAAATTAATCATCGTTCTCATGGCAAAGATTTCGAGACCAAAACATAATATTCTAAACGCGTCCTATCGGAATCATAATTTTGAAAACGAGGGAGAAAGCTAACTGGCGATCCTCGGGCTTCGCGTTTACAGCGCGTGCTTTTGTTTGGTCGATGCGCAGAAAAGAAGAACGATAATTTTTCGCGATGGAAAAAAGCGTCTTGAATGCAAGGAGACAAAGAACAATGTTTTTACAAAGCGCGAGAACCTACGAGAGGAGCGAAAGAACTATCATTTAAGTTAAACAGGCGTAAAAGAGAGCGCAACGAGATGGTGGCCAAATGTACCAAGCACATTTTTCATATCTTATCGTAATGGTCGCTCGTACCGAGGAAAATTCGCTCGTTCGGGGCAAAGTACAGCTGGTCGAACGTCTTGTTTGGATGATAACTTATGCGCCACTTTCGACAACGTTAGACGCTAACGATGCGCCAAGATACAACGACGTTCATTGATGTTACGAGGTACGAAATAGCTTTCAAGAGCGTCTCATTGTCAGTGAAAAGACGTTTGCTCACACTTGACTTGGCCGCAAAAGAAAGTACTGCTATTATCTGATAATGTTGGGAGAGAATGTATGCATAAATTGCTGTAGTATATGAATAATTTACGTAGTGTGTAAGATTCCTTTCTTCAAGTTTTCTTCTTTTCTTTAATTTTTCTCTTACTTAATGGCGATCTTAAGGAGGTGCTCATAATTGTTTCTTAGCGACATTGATTAATTAAACATTTAAAAGTTATTTACACATGTATGTGTGCACATATATGTACGATATAAGGAAGAAAATTCGTCAAGACGATGAATATTGTCCCTTCTTTTAAACCATGCCATTGCAACTAAACAAGTTTGCAGAGTAGTTCTTTGAATATTATTTTGGTGTGAAAACGCTTTGTATAAGATAAAGGTAAATTGCGCAGTGTCGATATCGTCTACGAGTGATATGACATATTATAACTTCGCTACAACTATTTATGCACATCGACGTTATTGTGTTATCCGATTCGTACATCTTCAGCGTATACGCCACATTAATGATTAAATGTAACTGTAGTAAATTACAGGTTGCTTCCGGCAGCACTGCCGTCTAACAGCGCAATGACACGAAACGCAACGCACGGAATATCTCGCGTCATTTTTTTTTAAATTTTGTTTCCCATATGTATTATACGCACGAATATCTCTCGATTACGCAGGCTGCTGGCAACGATTCATATTTTTCACGCACTCCCCAAGCACCTATTATAGCGATAGTAATTATAGATAATATCCTTTTAATAATTGATATATAAATCTCTTTGTGATATATATATTCAACAAAAATGAAAACCAGATTTGTGATAGCGCGTTGCTTTTCGTTGCTCGAGAGGGCAATGTGATATTACTAATCTGGCAATATCTATCTACTGGCGGTCCTGATGGTTCTCTTTCGCAAATTCATAAGTTGCTTTCACGCGCAGCCGGTATCTCTTAATGATCGGCTCTAACACGACCAGGGTCGCCGACGATTGCGATAAAGCACGGTGGGTTAGGGGAGCGACGGGGAGCAAAGTGGACAAAACGCAACGGGCAAGGTGGGCGAAACGTGTCGCGCGCGTTTCTCGCACTTTATCATAACTCGGGATCGAACGGCCAGAGGTGCCGCTGGTACACGAGTGGCCGAACGATAACATATGCACGCCGCTTCCGACTACGCGCCGGTCGGATATACGGCGCGGCGCGGCGCGGCGGTCAGACGTATCGGCGTCGCTGATAAGCCGCCGCCGTTCGATTCTGCCTTCTACTGGAAAAGGTAGTACACGCATACATAAACAGGCACCGTCTCATTCTTTCGTCTAACGGTGTGAGAAGATTATCGCGTGGCTTTAATAATTTATTAACCATCGGAAAGGATGAATATTTTATACGTGAAAGAAGGCGAAGGTTAAAGAAAATTAATACGCGAGGGAAAACGTGTGAACGTGTAGATAATCCCGTAACGTTAACAATATATTTTGATGTTCTTAAGATGTAATATTAAACATCAGGAGAATAGATAGGTATCATATATGTGAAAGAGGGCAAAAGAGAGTGAAAACGTAAAAGGGTTAAAGAAAGAAGTTAAGTACGCGAGATAAAAATGTTTTCTGATATATTTCTGACTTTAATAAATAAACTATATTTACGTTTTATTAAAATAACGAGAAGTTTCTGAAATTAAGCTTTCGCACACATCTGACTGACGTATCAATGTAAAACAATTAATTATTCCATAATAAAGAAACCAACTGTTGCATATATATATTTTTAGTCGACAATTTACGTCGTACGCGCTGAATTGATTTTATTTACACGTATTTTAATTTATATTATCATATTTATATTATCACGTTCGTTTATGTCTTTTATTAATTTCCATAATTGCTGTTCTTCTCTTGGCGATTCTCTCGAAAGTAGACGCGGTTATTTCGACGTGCGTTTGGCTGCAAAAAATCATTCTGCTTTAAACGCGCTAATTAAACAAGCAGTTTTCATTAGCAACACGTAGCCATCTCAGAGAAGATCCCCGCGCCCGATGGTTTTAAAGTAATATTGTCGCCGCAAAATCCCCAAAAGCTCCTTCCGCATGGCAGACTCGTCCGTGACGAGGAACTCTCGTCTCCGTCAGAGATTTATTAGATACCTTCCGGCCGCGGAAAATTCGTTGACAGTCACGGCGGTGCCCACCAGCAAGAAAACAAGATCTCGCCGAGAACGTGAGCCGCGCTTTGTGGTCCATAAAGGGATGGCGTATATCCGACATCGCGGAAGAACAACGTACGATGTACAGACGCGGACGACGACGACGATGGTGCTGTGGTGGTGGTGGTGGTGGTGGAGGAACGTATTACGCGCTCTTATCGCAATGACATACTTCGTACAGGAGGAGGAAAATTGTATCCCTTGAAATGACGCGAGGTTAACTGAACAATGTAACGATGCCGTCGTTTCTGCTGCTGGTGGCAGCGACGTTACCGGCGCGAGAAAGCATTGAACGTATCGTAGACGTGACGTGCGAGCGGCGACGACGACAATGCCACGGCGATGCCATCCTCGCGATTTCGTTTTCGTCCGCGCGAATGCGCCGCGAAAAGTTTCGATGCGCCGACGCGTCGATTAAACTGTAATATTAAATCTTTTACGAGCTCTTAAAAGAGAATCGCGGAAACTCGAGCAATTAAAAAGTTCTCGTAACCGCGGCTTAATGCAGAAACGCCGTTGTATGTGCGCGGCGGTACGAGCCACGTTTAAGGCCACGTCAGGGTGAATGCCGCGAATCGAGGACGATTTGAGTTGGCGATATAAGGACACGACGACTGACGACGAGAATGGCAAGAAGCATTCCATGACGTATTGTCAGACGGCTTATTATATGTTAACGTATATAGGTACGAGCGAGTTGCTCCAAGTACGGAACGAGAGCAGACTGACGCATCGAGGGTATCGTTTAACGATACACTAGCCATTTGGGACGCGTGTTAGTTCAGTGGTCGCGCAACAATAAACGCGCGTGTATACGTGTCGTAATAACGGGCATACGCGAGAATTCCTTTCGCGCGTGACACGATTTCTCTAATTTAATTATGTTATCACGTTCGTTCTCTCGCGAAGTTTCTTCATGAAATCGTAGCGCGACTATATATAGCGTCGCACAATTCGATCGCGCGTCGGGCGCGTCCGAAAAAAATGTAGCGCGATGACGCGAAAGGCGTCTTGAATATCTGAACGGGGCAGATGCGCCCCGCGCCCGCAATTTCGTTCGTGTCCGCGGGCGCGTACGCGGAAATCGAATTAAATAAATTTCGCGCATTGAATTCACGATGAAGTTCCGCGTCCATTATGCCTTATTCCTTTGCAGAAAGTCATTTTATTCGCGCGCTTCCGCTTTACGCAGATAACGCTCGAATGGTACGTGCAATATACGATAATGCAATGTTCCGGGGGATTCGACGCGCGGGCGTACAAACCGGCATGCACAAACTTCTCCGCTGAAATATTTATAAGCACACCGGGATTACCGTTCGCACTCTTTCTGCAGAATAATTAATTACCCGATGGCGCGCGATGTACCTATATATGGCCACGCGACGGATGATTCATTGCGCATTGGCGGACGCATGGCAGCGCGGCGAGAGACGACGACGGCGAAGGCGGAGGTCCAATTCTGTTGGGAATATGATATCTTTTTTTCCCGGAGGAAAATCCGATCGTGTTCGGACAAGCGCGCCCCGCCGCGCCGCTCGCCGTCCGTCGCTCGCCGCTGCGCCGGATAATAACGCATGCTGCACCTTGCGCTGCAATAGTTGAAGCGGAAACAACGGAACTTGTCGAGGATATCGTTTATCGATACTTTTCAACACCGGGCATGCGGGGATGCATCAACAGTACGCGATAATACTCCGACGTCGTCGGGTTTGCCGTGTCGATGCAAAGGACCGTACGCGACGTGCATGCAGGACGTCTCGCTTCTCATCCGTTATTAATCTACCAGAAAATGACGATCACCCCTCGTCAGTTCACTGAAGCATAAAACTTGATTCACAATATATTGGTGCAACCACCGGCAAGGGACGGACTGATATCGCATCGACGCAACATTATACGATGTAATTCACATTCAAATTGTCAAATTTTTAAACGGCACCGATACAAACCGATATTGACATAAATGATATTAACGAAACGAATTGTTTGGCGGTAGATATCGTAATAAGTATTCCAGTATATGTTACATTGTATAGATTTCTGAGATTTTCTTATACTGTTACATCGCATTTCTAAACAACAATTTAATACATTAATAATAATCGTAATGACATCAATGGTATCTTTATTTGCAGTTTTGCAATTATTAATTAACTGACATTTATTATGAAAATATGGCTTTTTTATATTTTCTTACGTAAAATGTTGGTTAATTTTAATCGATATCGGTACGATGAGATGGTAATATTATAAAAATAAAGCAGACTAATAAAGTTGTAAATATAAACTATGAAAAATTGGATATTTTAATTATGCGTATAAGTTATAAAAAGCGATACTACATACGTAACTAAATTCTACATACGTAACTAAAATTTTGAATTTTTGATAACTATATTTGCAATTCTGTGTGGTGTTAGTCTGTCGTATATATTTGACGCGGCATTTATTTACAAAGCTGCAGAAATTTTTTATTTTTTACAACAATTTAGAAATTGCAAATGCTCCTCTTACTGTATGTTACGCGATACATTACATGGAACAGTCTATCAAAAATTTCGTGGCCAACAATAAATCGCTTAAAATAGCCTTAACATTCCGACTGCCGCGTGAATTCGCATGCAAAATTTGCATGCGTGAGTGGCACACGGCTATGCCAAAAAGGGATGTAAGAGAGTTAATGCGAATCGTGGAAAAGTGCCCGATGTAAACCGTGTGATTCATACCGCGATATAAATATGCATTACGCCAAGGAATATACAGCGTCGAATATTGCAAAAATCGCTGGAGCTTGTACACCATTATTCTTTCGGAACGTAATACCTGGCGCCAGCTAAACGAACACCGCAAAAGTAACGTAGAACGCCGCGGCCGTGCTTACGTACATTTGTGTTTTCCTCCTGTTGAAAATCTTCCGAGGAATATAACATTGAAATAAGAAAACATTTTCCCCCCGATTGTACGCGAGACAAAATAAATGGGCTTGACAGACAGATAGCTTTGTTCCATATAAGCGATGTCTCGCCGCCGGAAGATACATATCGGACATATCGTTTAACAATATCGTACAGCATGATCGCGATATACAACGAGCGCGCGGAGCTTGTGTCATGCAGCAGAAAATAGATACGCGGACCCGAAAGGACACCGATATCGTGACACGTGGATTCGAAGCTGCACGCAATCAGTAATATATAATTACAAAAAGAATGAGTATTTGTTCAAAATTTTTTTACCTACGTTACTTTACGATAGATCTATGACGTTCGAAAAAAAAGTTACTGCGATGATATTGCAAACATTTGCGGATAATAGTATCTTTTTTCTGAAAAAGCTGGTTTGCATTAAATCGATGTTATTCAGATCATCTATTGTGCCAATACTCTATCGACATCACATGAAATAACGAAGCACTCAGACTAATGAAGACTATTGTGCAATATGAGTCTCGAATAAATGTCCAGCCAGACAATTTTTTTCAAAGCTGTTTTACATGGTTTAACGTTGTTGAATCTGAAATTTACTCGAAAAAAGTGATCACATAACATATGGACATTTTGCAATAAATCGATAGATGCAACCATTTCCCGGAATATCTTATTAGGTATATAGGGGGAGTCCGGGAGACTTGACCATAGAGGAGAGTTGAACCACTTCAAATATCTCGTTCAAATTTTGCGCCAAGCGTGCAATTGTTAAGTTGCTGTATTATATTATATTGTTGTATTTATATAATACAACTATGGTCAAGTCTCCCGGACTACTTATTAGATATTTTAGTATCATGTATTAACT
Organism: Temnothorax curvispinosus; assembly: GCF_003070985.1. NCBI lineage: Eukaryota > Metazoa > Arthropoda > Insecta > Hymenoptera > Formicidae > Temnothorax > Temnothorax curvispinosus. Next base: position 105,231 of record NW_020215866.1, on the reverse strand, counting down.
TGTGCTGAGATATGCGAAGATTAATCTTGCGCGCGAATACACAGAATCTCCGAAACTGGCCTTGGAGTGTGTGTGCCTTAGTCGGATGTAGTCCAGGGTTAAACCGTGAGCGCGGTGAGCTGTGTGAAATATTACATCGTGCTAGTCTTTGGAATACGTCCGCGCCCCATACATTGGTAAATGCTTAACGCCTTGTACAAACAGGCCTGGCGTTATCTCGGCCGAGACCGTGTAGACGATGGAAGGCCGCAGGACATGGTGGCACGGTGGATAGAAGATCCTGCGATGTCAGGGTGGTTTCGGATATACATATAGTATATATGGCGTAGAGTTGGTGGGCAATATCATCAGGGAGGGCCAAAAGTTCTCTTGGCACTCTTACACGCCGCGATAGCTTAAAACCGCAGGGTATGCGATAATAGTCAGCGATAGGTCCACCGAGGTAGGCGGCTGTTCCGTCCGGCCATTCAGGACAAAGCCTCCTTTGGGACTGCGTCTATTGCGGACAACCACGAGATTCAACTCGTTTCCCTCCAATATATGCAGAGATACATGTGGGTATTGCGCACCTCCGCGATCGTTCCGATCGCGCGATTCCGCGCGGTGGATGGTACGCGCTTTCGATAATATCGGGAGAAAATATTCTTACTATTTCCTCCGCAACACGGCACGTACGCCAGCTCGCCATTTCCCACACGCGGGAAACACCTTCCGTTATTCTCCCGATCGAGTCCATTCGAGTATCCTTTTACGGAAGCTAGCGTCAAGAGTTTCTTTACACAACTGATAGCTTTTACAAAACTATACCCCGAGTGATATCCTTTTACGCTGCTTATTTCTATTCGCGCAGAGAGATAAAAATAGATTTCAAACAAACGCGATTAACTATCTTTAACTGTCTCTAATTTTCTCTAACTGAAAAATTTATGATGATTAGGAAATTTATTCGATTTTTACATAATTTTATCAATGCATTTGAGATTTTCGATTTTTGTCCGCCCAAATTTGCAAAGCGGAATTTCTTAGCTTATTGCGCGAAAGCATAATAAGCTGAAGATCGTAAGTGTACATCGAGACATTGCATGGAGGACAGGGGGGAGGGCTTCCGTATACCGCAGCATTAGAATAAACGAGCACTGAAAGTCTAAATGGGGTTCTTATGGGAATTATGGTAACCTTAGGTAGCGCTGGTGTGGCTAACTCAAGTTAAGTAATTTATTCTCGCTACAATTTTCTACCGCACAAACTCATATCAGTATTAAGACAAGCGATTCGTTATTTTGTAGGCAACCGAGTTATAACGATGACTTATTGTTAGTATCATGTTTTACTGAACTTTCTCGTCAGAAGCGTTTATCATTTATCAATGAATGATTATTTAATCCAGGGGCTTATGCCGGATTATATTATATTATATATTTGTACCAGAAATAATATATATATAGAAAAGTATTTAAACGTCCATGAATATGTAATTACATATGTAATTTAGCTAACGGTACATTTAACAATAATTAATATAGTCGTGATCAACTATACGCAAATTGATATTCCTAAATGTTTAAAACGTTCACTTCAACTCGTCTTTCGGGATTTTCGAACATTCGTACGATCCGCAAGTTTCACTGACTCCAGCTATCGAGGACCATAAAATCTCGAATGTATTTTGCAACGGCAGCAGGAAGAAATTCTTGTCCTCCTAGAGTTCTTGTCATTACGGGAAAGTCCTTGGAAAGTACTTCTGAGTCTTGAAAAATTTTACGAGGCTCTCCTTGTCATTTTCTAACGACTAAACTGTTTTGCTGCGACATCAGTTCAACAATTTTATAACACAGCCTTAAATCTTTTACTAATTATCACTATTAATTAGCACCTTCTACATAATGCTAAGAAATTTGATAGAAAATTATCTGAAAAAGGAAAGAGATGTTTACATAATCTAATTCTAATAAAGAATAAACGACGAAGATATAATTAAAATCAATAATCATATATTATTATTATAAATTAATTATCTATAAAATAAAGATGGTGCATCTATTTCCCTCTCCCTCTCCACCTTTCTCTCTCTCTCTCTCTCCTCCTTTCTCTTTCTTTCACTAAGCAATCTGGCATTTACCGAGGTATCGCGTGTAATGATTCGTCGCAATGGATGGCATGGCAATGTTTAATCATGATATCCGGGACGTCCAACCAGCATAGCTAATGAGCCAAAATGTCTTCAATTAAGTGTATCACAAGGTATCGACATATTACGTGCAAGATAACGAGGCACAGCCGTCATATGACGCGATCGATGTTGCCGTTGCCAGAGATCCCTTTGAACGTATATATTATACATGTAGACGCGTATAATGGTGTACAACCAATAGGAATGAGGTGCGTATTAGCAAACATCAAGCGCGGGGCTAATTTAAAATTGGCTAATCACTCGCAGGTATAAATGCAGTTATGGTACCACGTCGAAACGTAAATTAGCATTAGGTTGCTAATTGCCTATGTGTAGATTAGACGATCATTATGCGGCTAATTATGCCGCAATAAACTAAACGTAATAATATACGGCTGAACATAACATTACAGCTACATTATGCGTACAGAAGTGATGCGAATATCACTTCAGTCATTAAGTTTTTAAATACTTTAATAGATGGTATGAGGAAGCGTGAAACTCTCACAATCAGAAAATAAGGACAGAGAGTTTTATTTCTATACCTTCTTGATATATTTCTAGGATGTATAATAAATATTCTCTCGCATTTTATTAAGTATATCCGCTCAATATAATGATAACAAAATAATGATAACAATTGTTTCCGCATTGAACGTAAATTGCAACCGTTATGAAATAATTAGCGGCGCTTCCACGATATATTAATATATACGAGATCACGATTTTCGAGAGATATATGTTTATTAGTCCGGCACGCTGTGCGACTCATTACATATATAAATTGGCACCGATTTAATTATCAGGCCTCTGCTATTGACAGATGCGTGCATATGCGGCTTTGATCGAAATTCTCTAACAAAGCAGCTGCTTCGCAATACGTCTTAGAGCGTAAGAGAGCAAATAGCATCTCTCTACGACAGATCGATATGGTTGCACACGTGTGTATGTGTATACGCATACGTCAATAATCAATTAAATTATCGGCAAACGCGTCCAGTTAGACGCCATCCTAATTTGCGCCTCCAATGTCCAAATCGCTATAGCGGCGTACAGTCATAGGGCCAGCCGTTTGCTAATTATTTGCGGCAAGCAGAAAACGCGATCTAAATAGGCGATAGCGCGTCGCGCGCACTCCGTGCGAGGGTCGTTAATGGTATTTCGGTAACATCAGGTCGCAAGTGTGCACTAATTAACGCTATGTCGATAGCAATGCTACATGTCCCTGGTACGCCAAGAAACACATAGGTGCACAGCTATAACCGTGGCGTCACATTGCGTTTACAATCTATCAAAACGCGATAAATCGGTCGCGAAATTATACACAAGCGGCAAAATCTTCGCTTACGGCGGTATTGAACCGTGATGCGAAACGAATTTAATCGTATTTGCTACAAGTATTGCAAATTATCCATAAACAAAGGATGTTTTGCGAGAGAAAAGTTAACAGAATGCTTTTGTGAATCAAATTTCAGAAAATTATACAAATTCAAATTTTGCGTTACACAGTCCGCTGGAATTATAATTTAACAAAATGCAGAAACGCAATAATTATCAAAATGCTATTTTTGATAACGTAACCGTCATGACAATTTTCGTGGGAAAACATGGCGCAAAATTGTTATATATTAATATTTATTACCTCGTCGATTCTTCATCTCGCGTGTTATCATTAATATCCGCTTCTCTAATAGTGAAATACATAAATAAATATCTGTAAATACATAAATACAACGAGTTGCGATTATACATCCGCGATTTGTACAAGTTTGCCTACACACTCGCAAACAAAATCCTCTTCGTGACTACATCAACTTCAGTATAAGCGGATCGATTTTAGCCACAGAAATTTCCTACACATAACACTGTATCTGTTTTTATTCCGGGATTAACTTTTATTCTTCCTCTCGAGCTAACGTCGTTCGAGTTTTTATTCATTTCCGCTCGTTAAATGTAGCATCGATATGTAGAAAAGTCGACGTACACAGATTCGGATGGTGAATGACGGTAACTAACTGGAACACGTGTGTGAATCGGGTCGTGTCGCGTCTCCCGATGTCGGTTCGCTAGACCAAAAAATTCGAGGTATTTATTATGGGTAAATTGCCAGTTGAGTTATCCCGCGAGAGATATTAAATCGCGTGACAGCGTAACGTCGCTCCCGAGCGAAAGCAATTAATTAATGTCGATTGATGCGAAATGCCTTTCGCGTGGACATTCACGGCCCAGCTACGATATAAATGCAGACAGTGCCGTGGAAGCTGGATAGTGTCTAGCAACTTAGTTTCGAACCTTCTATCTGCGATCAATTACTCTTCGTGCAGTTAATTACTCTTTGTCTAGCTCCTATAGCAATACGTTACTCTCCTTATTCTCGCGACGAATCGGGCTACCTTGGAATACCTGCATGAATTTTAAAACATTGTTCACTATTCTTTTCTAACAACAGATATATTTTCTAAGAAGATTATAGAATAATCTAATATATATGTATATGTATATAATAGAATAAAATAGATCTAATATAATAGAATCTATTTCTCTGAAATTCCTTATATCTGACATGTAATACCTAATTTAATGTGATCCTTAACATCATTAGCAAACGCTTATTAAATTTCCTCAAAGTTGAATGAACGCAAAAGTGATATTTCTGTTTTTATTTTTTTTTTTAATATTGCTTTCTAGTTAGCTAAAAAAATTTTCTAGCAACTAAATTATTTTGATAATATACAGACTTATTCTTTAGTATCCCTAACATTTTCTCTCAAAACATAATAAGTTCATTTTTTTTTATTCCCTCTTATCACGCTTTCTTTCCGTCTTCCATCGAGAAGGACACGCGGACGCAAGGTTGGGCTAATTGAGCGGGGACTCGATTTCGAGTAGGTCTCTCCATGTTTTCTCTAGGCGACGCACGTACCGCGAAAACCACCGAGGGCTGACTGGTCGTCCAGGATTGTGCCAAGAAAAAGGAATACGTAGACGCGTGTAGTTTTACTCTTAAGTCGATTAAGTTCCTTTTTACTTGACCCTCCACCTCAGGCGCTGGGACGGAAAATATTTCGAGAGGCAGCTTTAAAATCTCCCGGGTGCTTCGTGCAGAAACGTGACCGTATAGCGATCGAAGGTTTTATCCGGATCGAAAACAATGGCAGCAAATTGGAAGGCAGGCAATATCACGTGGACTTCCGTAGCACGTCCTTGCGCGAGGAGCCAAGTCCGTCTTCTCCGCTTTAAATATTGATTCCGGAAATTGGCGAAATCAAACTAGAGTTCTCTCTCTTCCTCCTTCCTTTCTCTTTCTCTCTCTTTCTCTCTCTCTTTTGGAAAACTAGTTTTGACAAATGTTGCTATGCAATGACAAGTGTTAGCTAAGCAAGTATTAAAGATCAAAAGAAATATACACGCCTTAATACAAATATTTTATAATTATGTTTACAGCTATTTGTCGAATGCTCTGATGAAGTCATCACTCAACGGAGAACATGAAGACCGATTATTTATCGATAATCGCTAGGTTCTGTACGTTGCTGATACTGTTTGGACCGGTCACGCATGTCCATTCACTCGATATACGTAAGTCCAACTCGCAATAGCAATGATTAAATGCACAATTTAACGATTGCAAGTATAAAATGCATGAAACTATAAAATTTAGTATTCCAAAATTTGAACAACCTAACAAGGAAAGAGTCCGAAGTGTTCTCCACCGATTTTTATGAGCTTTTAATATGTGTTCTAGATGAAAATAATGTATGTTTAAGGGGTGAAACACCCCTTTAAAAAAATCAAGTTTTCTCTTTCGGAACAAATATTTTCAAAAATATAAGAGATAAAAAATTTTTTTCTAAACAAACGTTAAATGGTTCGAAGAGTACTTTAAAACAGTAACAAAATTTTTTTCCATTTTTGCAAATACCCCCACCACTAAACATTTTTGTGATTGTTTTAAAGTACTCTTCAAACCATGTAACTTTTGTTTAAACATTTTTTTTTCTATTTCTTATAGTTTCGGAGGAGGACATTTTGGACCCTTTCCTTGTAAGTATATGCATGCTGTTTTCTATAGAAGGACACTGACATTACACAGTGCTGTTTTCGAAATAAAATTGTCAGTGATATATACTCGAATACTTTAAGCATTCGCGTTTTATATGGCATAATGTTTACGATGTAGCAAGTATTAATTAAAAATAGTATTTTTAACTGTGATAGAGCCGTTGATAGAGCATTCTTCGAACTAGAATAACCGCGTAGTTCTTGCGGGCGAGGTGACAGGCAATAACAAAGAAAGTCTCGTGCAGTCAGCTGCGCGAGAAGTCAAACGATGTGTTTCCCAGCGAATTCCGGACTGTTGCAGCTGCGGAAAGCCCATTCTACGGAGATGCTATCCTTACCTTGCCTCATACCGCACCCGCGGCACTCTCCCCATCTCCTTAGCTCGTTCCTTCTCTCGGCTGTCAAATTTTTCATCGGGAGCAGGTGATTTCCGAGTTTTTATTTTCCTCGGGCCTGCACTACGATGGGGGTGCTATCACTCTGAAGTAATGACTCGCTATTCTCCATCCGCCCGGGGGATCAATTATTTTGAATCTAATGCGACAGGATAAATTGCATCCCGCGGAAGTCTCCTTGCGTCGACCCTCTCTCCTTCGATTCCTCCATTCCTTCCACCGGGTCGCCGGCGAAGGGAGCGGAGCAATTTTGCGCTAAGAGGCGCGCGCCACCTTCGGAAAACAATTCCCTCATTACCCCGAACCGAGGCCGCCTTGCTGCTTGTGCAAATTGGTCAGAGAGCGTGTATCGATTGCTTCGCGTATACATTGCTTCGTGTATACTGAATATTTGCAATATTCTACAAAATCACATATAATGAGAAGAAATTCAATGTGTTAAAAATGTAAAGGATATATTAAAATTCTAAGGACTATATAATGCACTATAATTATACGAAGCTAATTATTACATTCTTTAACATGAATCTAGAAAGTAATTACACTTTTAAATTTCCTATATTTTTTACGAATAATGTTAAATGAATCAGTATGCTATATAATTAATTTACCGTATTATTTATTTACAGATTCTTTCATTGTATTTATTGATATAAATTATAAATGTGAATTTAAAACATTTTGTTATGCTGCGTTGTAGAATGCCCAAATCACATCTTGTTTATAATCAGATTAACGTTTATCGTATGCATAAATTATCATAGAAAATCGTATACCGATTATCAACAAAATATTATCAACAAAAACGTTGAAATGAATGCCATGATTCTTGACTTTAGAATCATAAATTTGATATTTTTACTTAAATAAGAAATTCCAAAAGAACATGCAATGAAGCAAATATTAAACGCGTCGAAGACATTGAAAAGAAATTTAAATCGAAAAGCTTTCCAGAGTATATTCAACATCATCTGAATCGAAACGCTCCGATGATTTTTATCAAAGACGATCGTTGATTTGCGTTGAGATACTTGAGCGGCGTGTCTTTTTTGCGGTATAAAACTCGGCGAAATTCTTGCTTCGTCAATCGATTATCGGCATATAAAGCGCTATGGTTACCGAAAGAACGTTCAAGCTGCTTAAGAAGTTCCTGAGATTATTGACGTTTCCGCGAAGACCGCAATAAAAGAGCTTGTGTCTCTATTTCCACGTTGCTGTAATATGATGGTGTACGTGCCTAAAATATTTATGCATTTAAAATGGGACACGCGAATTTATCTAAAGGTACCTTGATTTTCACTTGGGTGTTAAAGATTTTTCTCTTTTCTCTAGTTTTTTTTACATCCTCGTAAGCCATCTAATATCTTTTAACCATTCATTAATTGAATTGAAGTGCTAATCCTAGATCACACACTAAACAGAAAATGCATGTACACTTGCGTCATCGCGTTACATGTACTACGTCATATTTTACAAAAGGTCAGCGCCATTACTCTTACACCTTCCTCGTGGTAACGACTTCCTCGAGAGACGACTTAATGGACGAAAAGTCGTAGAAGCGGAGGAAACGACGAGGAACACCTAGCACGTAGAACGCCGTTGACACAAATGCTCTGACCATGATTTAAGGATGTTTTCCACTTAGATCTATTAAAATAGTTACCTAACTTTAAAGCGTGTACTTATATTCAATAGCTTGATACGTCTACCAAAAAAAATAAAATCGCACAATGGTGATTGGTTAGAATCTAAACTAATATATATTATTCTATTCTGAATCTTTCGTTGTATCAACAGAAATAAGATTCAAAACCGATAAAAGGCAGATTGTAAGCTGATATAAAGGGAGTACACAGGGGGGACAGGAGGTATACAGGTATAGTGGAAGATTGGAGGGTAAAGGGGAGGATAAACGGGCGACCATTGTTGCGAGCTTTCGCCGGTGCTAGGTTCCGCCGGCGTTTTCCTCGTTATGGTAAATGGTCTTGTCTTCGTGGTTGGGCAAACAGTTACACAACGATAAGTGCTAGGCGGGTGTAGTCGGTCGCTGTCTCGAGACAGTTTCGAGGACCTCTGCTCTCTGTTCTTGCGTCCTTTGAACGAACGGTAGTTTCGTGACTGTCGTAGCCGAGATTCTCTGAAAGGTGTCCGGTCTCCGAATGACTGTTAAAGATGCACAAAGGTTCTCATTATCCGCGAGCAAATCGTTCCGTTTCGCGCCGCGGAAAATGCACGGATATACGTGCGTTATTACTTCGGGGATGTGTCTGTCTCGGCATAACCGACAGGGCAGTGAGATGAACGTAGAGGATATCTGTCAGAAGAAGCAACTAAACTTATACTATTAAATTAACTTTAGAGTAGGTACATGATGACTTCTAATAAAAGTTTGCAATGTTGGCGTAGTGTTACGAGAGATATGTATATAGGCGAATGGAAAACTATTAATGCATAAGACTTCGGTAATTTACTAGCAAAAATAATCGTCCAACAAGCGAGAAATTCTTCCCATACAGTTTCAATTTCTGGTTACTAATGTTTTTATATACTTATATGCCTTCATTACAGAAATTCATTGATTTTGGAAAATTTATATCACATATTTAAATATTAATAAAATAATTAAATATTCAATTAATTTAAATTAAATATCGAAAGATTGATTTTAAATTGATCACAGAATCTATAGATAAAAAAACAGTACATCTGGGTCATAATGTATATTTTATGTTACGAGGTCTGTCACGGAAGAAACTTATGATACTCATGATACAAACTCATGATTTGAATATGCAAATCACAATGGATTATTTTAGCAAAGGTATGCAAGAGTGTAATAAAACTTTTTAATGAAACTCTTCACAGTTTTCTTTAATACATTAAAAAATTTTTTCATATAAATATGTAAGCGATCGTAAACTTGTAAAATAATCTCGTGAGAACATGCTTTTGCGTTGTAAAGGACAAAAGCGGCAACCAAAATCGAAAAAGTGCTCTTGCTTAATGATTTAACAAATTTTCTTCTAAACCATTATAGACCGTAGTTCGTATCCGATTTAATATTCGACTGCAGTATCTCAAGCGTGATCGTTTAAACTTCATTCCAAAGCACTTCCGAAAAAACCCTTTATTATTCCAAACGTCTATTTTCATGCACGAGAATCCGTTCGAGAATGATCTATACATTTTCTTCAACGGGGGCTAGCTCTCATAAGTCGACCAGGAGCGTTTAACAACGTTATAACTTCGGTAACTAGGGCAAATTTGCCGGCAAAGGAGATTTCTACACGTCGTTCTACTTTCTCGCCGATAACAAATTAGCCAAGTTCAATATTTGACTTGGTAATGATTTCGGCATCGCTCGCATTACTTACATGGCCTATCCATATAGACACATAGCGTTCAGTGACAATTTACCTAGCTTGCAAGAAAATCAATCACAATGAGTGTTATCAGTTCATGAACGAGACTATAATGAGTTATAGTTTTCTCTCTTAGGATTCAAAGTTGATAATTTAACTCTTGTGTTTTTAATCTTCAAAATTGGAAAATTGTATTATGAATTTTTATTGAAAAGTCTTGTGTTGCAGCATCGAAAACACAAGAAGTTAATTAGATTGTTTTTTTCTTTATTAACATTAATATCTTTTGCTAAAATACTAAAATGTTCCGTATGTTTAATTACTACAGAATAGAATTGCTTGTCAATGATTTCTTCAATATTATATAAGCCATTTATTATTATATGAACCAAATGCAATGATTCCACGAATTAATATTAGCCGCTTATGACCATTATTGTCCTTTGTGAAATTTAATTGATTTCATTATCCGGTATTGTTAACAGAGAAATCATATTTGTGTAATATTCAACACGAGCATTTATTTTTCATGCACGCGCGATTACATTATGGAGGCTGATCAAAGGATGATTTAACTGTCAAATAATTAGAGGAGATCCGATAATTATAAGAAGATTATAGATTAAGAGATAATGAGAGAGATGGTATTACAATTCTCTTATCCCACGTGCATTCTTTCGACTTCGATTAAAATCCAATTCTTCTTCGTCGCCTAACACGTCATTGCCGATAGATCAAATTCGTAACACCTTGGCGGTGACTTTGATGCCTCGAGAAAAATTCCTATTTTCCCTCTCTCGCAGCCACCCTCGCTTTCTCACGTCACCCCGTTTAGCTCGATATCGCGTCCGACCTTTTTCCCATTTTCCACTAGACAATTCTTCCGCCTAGCCTTTCAATTTGAAATGCAGAAGAGTTCCAAGCATTCCCGACTAAATCCGGAATCGTGTTGTCGTCGGTTAATTCTCGAGCATGCTATTTTTCGCGCGTAATATCGCCTTTCCATTGTCAATTCCTCGTGTCATTTTTGAAATGAGATCAGCTGCACGGAAAGAGCATTGATATTGATCTTCATGCGCATAATTGAATTTAACATTTAACCATTTTGCTTCAAAGTAGTAATATTTGATGTGATTAACGCGACGTATCTATTTTAAATTAAAATTTTTGAAATTTTTGAAAGTACTTGTGTCAGTCTCAAAATAAACGACTTTTGACACAGATTTTTTATTAACAAAATTGATTATAACGTTAAAATTATTACAATGTTTCAATTAAGTTTATTTAACATAAAATATCTTTTTTGATATATCTAAAGTATGATGACATACACGTATGTTATTTATATATTTATGTCTAGCTTTTTCGATAGAAATCACAACTACATAATAATTAGGCAATAAGCAATAGAATATATTCTATAATATGGCAAAGTCAAAGTAAAGACATTTCCTCAACTACCGTTTGTCCGAGCGTCCTCTTTTCTCCCACCGTCGCTCAGCTAAATCGACCATCTGCGACAAGAAGCAGCCTGGCTTTCCTCGGATTTGAAATGCAGAGCAGTTTTCCTCGAGAATGAAAACCCACAGTGAGGTGGAAACGTCGTCTTGTCCAAGTCTAAGTCGCTCCGTCGGTTAATATCTTTGGGTCTTATCTTCTCGGAAATAAAATAAAACTTGCCCACGATGTGGCTCATTGTCTCCTTAGTCGGCATCTTTATTCGCGGTTACCTGTACCCATTCCTTTTTACCTCTAAATCAACTATTCCACCCCCGGAGTCATATTGGAAAGAGAATCCGTAATGCCACATTTAAAATCACAATCTGGATTTAACAAAAATCTTACAGCCTCGAAAATTATTCAAATGTTAGAACGCACTTATAATTTGCCTTTCGGGAAAGATGGAAAACAATGAAGAAAAATATGAAATGCATTTCTAATATCGTAAAATTCAAATAAATTTCATTAAGAAGACATTTATTTATACGGTTGACATTAATAATTAAACAAAAAAATAGAAAAATAATAACAAGCACATACCTATTATTTTCGCCTTTTTTAAAAAAAAGATCGTATTATATTAATAGATTTTAAAATTTTATCTTTATAAAAACATAACAATTTTGATTACAATTTTTATTCTTCTTTCTATCAATCTTATTGAGTTATTCATAAATATAAATATATTTAACATATCGATATAGAAATTCACATAGCTTGAAATTTTTTTGTTATATGCTACTCGCTAAGTAATACAAACAAAGAGAAAAAAATGTTAACCACATTTAAAATATAAAAATTATAATCTTATGAGTCATTCCATCTTATTCATTTTGTCACTTTGAAACTTTCGTTAAATTTCTAAAATATGATTTATATAAAATTTTAGCATTTTGTTAGAAAATAAGATAATACTTGAAGAAACTATTTATTGCACTGAGTTATGGTAGAACAAAATATAATGTAATATTTATCATTTAGAACTTAATCATAATTATGTGATTCTGAATTCTATTGTAAAAAATTGGACATAAGTACATAAATAACGTGTTTCATATTTCATATACTATAGAAAATACACGTTTCATATTGAATAAACTTAATTAAAAAGCTTTCGACATTATAATCAATATTATCAATTAGTCATAATTCATTTATCAAATTTCTTTATTTTGGGAATTATATAAACACTTTAATTTCGAAAATCTTATTTATTTATGTCGAGCAAATTGGCTAATCTCATACCATTTTTCTAATAGAAAATCGATTTCATTACAGATAAGTATCCTATCGGTGAGAGAACGAAAAAAAATGGTATTTCTCGTAGATCAACCTTTTGACTTTTATCTTTGCATAGATGAAAGAAAACGTCACGCTTCTAGTAGTTCATTGTCTTTTCAACTCATCTTTGCTTGTCTTTTCACCGTCCAGTCTTTCTCATCTAATCTTTATCCAACGCTTTGTCAGCAGCTCTTTCCTAGGCGAAGCAACTTGGAAAAAGGAATTCAAATGAGCGACACGATGAAAGCCAAGTTACAGTGGCATGCTTGCAAATAAAAAAAAAAAATTTGAAGTCATCCTTTAAAACGAGAAGATTTGACCGAGTTTATCTTTGAAATCCGTTGCAATATTAAACATCTTTGTTTCATATATGAAACAAAGATGTTTTATATATATATATAAAAGTAAACGTGTTCGCTATGCCACAGTAAGTCATGTTTCATGCATCAAAAAATACCATTTATATTATCCAACGAAAATACCTGCGGTGAAAATTTCAAATTGACAAATTATTTTCGTTGTATGGAAAATCTCTCTTTAAAACATGCTATAACAACATTTAGAATAAGGGCAAAGTTAAACGAACAATAATTTTACAAACTCAAAAAAATTTCTCTTTCCTCTGTAGCTCAGGAATATCTTTCTTTGTAATTCTTACGAGAAAAACGTTTCAACTCTTCGCTAACCACAAAATTTCAAAACCAGGCGCAGAATGTAGGTTCAACCGAATTGCCTCTTGAATACGCCAGAAATACGCGGAGATATACTCGAACCGAGCCGAGTTCGCCATACGCTGATGTAAGTAAAAACGCAGTGAAATGTTCAGGCGACCGAACCCGAGCGAAGTGCAATCCCCGAGCTCAGCGGAATACGTTTGAAAACCTGTTTTATTTGTTGCGTCGCGAAAAGCACACTCGCCCCCCTTTCCTCGCATTCAAAGTTTCGGCGGCGGCCTACATTCGGAAACCATCTCGTCGTCCTTCGATTTGAAGCCGCGGTAAAGCGGTTAATTTTCAGTTCTTATCTCCGTGATAGATAGATACGACGGAACACCGCACGGCGTGTACGCGATCCATTGTCTCTTCAGTCGCCGTCACCTTCGCGTCAGCCTTTTCTTCCAAGTCTTGTACAATCCCCCGCGGACCCGATTTTCTCAACATGCCCCGGAAAAAGGGTTTATACGACGGCGCGCGGGGGTTGAAACGTAAGAGCGTAAAAGGACATCGGGGGCCGGAGGAAAGGAGACGATAGAAATGAAGGGGTGGCCGCTGAAAACCATCTTCCGGATAATCGTATTACCCGCTGGCATTGTCTACGGCTAGCCAATTCGAAGTAATGAGACACAGTCGGTTGCGGAGAACAATCGGGCTTCCACCGGCGTGCAGGCGCCGCGACGTGCCTTCCTACCTTATCCCCGTCTTCCTTCTCTCTACTCGTCATCCTTCCCATCCACCCATCCACCATCCTTCCGCCCTTTTCCTTCCTCCCCCTCTCCCTCCCCATTCCCCTCTTCCCTCACCAGCAATGTTCTCCTTCACTCTCCTCTTTCGCGTCTGGTTCCTCCGTTACTATCTTCGCTTCACCCTTCTGGTTTATAAGGAACACGTCAATCCTACGACCCGTCGTGCACGTTAAGTCTCATCCCATTCCGTTCTCATTCCCCGCCAACAATCGAGCTTCGGGCCGTCCGCGCGCATGAACGCCTCCTCTTTCTCACTTTACGGAATATTCATAATCTATGCTATCTTGAACGCGTTACGTAGAGATGAGATACACTAGCTGCATCGTGAGTGCATCAACAATAGTGATTTAAATGGAACGATAAATCATAAAAATATTTAACAAAGAAAACATTTAACAAAAAAAAACATTTAGTTAAAAATGTGTATTTGGGCCAAAGCACATATGACAGTCGTAGTCGTGGACGTAAGTAACGCACAACCTTTGGCGTATCCTGATCTGTCAGGTCGGGGACTACGACCGTCGTATATCGCTACGCCATGTTATGTGCTTTGGCCCTTTATATCGTCTTATTACGTGGATCACTGATAAATTGACAATCGTAATTGAAGTAATTTGCAACAACTTTTAATTTTTGTATAAGCAAATATTTAAAGAATAGTTTTTAAGAATTTCTTAAATTTTTCTCTAGGATAACTTTCTTCAAGATAACTGAAACACGCGAAATATATTTTTTTATTTCACAATACCGGTGTAATAGTCGAGGGAATATCCTGTTTGTGTGCTCCTTGCTTCGCGTCGATCGATTTCCCCTCATCGCATTTTTCAATACTACCTCGTAAGAGACACGTCAATCCCGCGACCCATCGTATACGTTAAGTCTCTTATAAAAGCAACCACCTGAGGATAATTCCTCTCTTTGTTCCATTTTCCTTTCCCTCCTCGGTTTTCTTTTCTCTTTTACCATGCTTTCTACTACGTTTGTAAATCTCATTTCATCATTCGAAGACATCTGTTTTGTAAAATAACGTTATAGTGCTTTTAGAACTTTGGTAGAACGCAATTAATTAATACGCGACAATTTTATTAAACTCCGCGTTTTCCAAAATTATTTCTCGCGGAGGTATTTACGTGCCACGCATATATCCGTCTCTCGCTGTTTCGTAATCAGTACGTTGATACCTGTTAGTTCGTAAACTCTCTCCCCAGCATACTCTCCCCTTATTTTCCTGGCTACTGATTTCATCCGGGGTGTCGCTGCCGCTAATTAAAGTACACGATAGGAATTCTGTCACTCTACGATCACGAGTCTTTTCTCACTGCGCAAACTACGCAGACCGTAGGTTCGTTGCTCCCGATACAGAGAGTAACGTAATAAAATGTAATGAATAATGAGAATCGAAACATCAGATTTGACACGAGCAGAGAAAGGAAAACATATTCTGAAGGAATGGAGCTACTAATAAGAAACGACGTGTGTGCATAAAATGTATTTTGAATTAATTAATTAAATACGAAACGTAAATACCTGGCGTATTTGTAAAGTGCAATTACATGATTTGTAAATTTACCGTTTTAATCAGCGCGAGTCGCTTTACCTTCTTCCAGATTTTATGTGCTCTAGCTAATAGAATTCCGTCGTATGGATCGAAGGAATTTTCCCCACAGTGTCGGTGATACTGGTGATAGGAGTTCTACGGTAGCCTGAGATTCCGTTGTAAAAGATGTTTGCCGTTTCGCCGAGCCATTATATCGAAGATTATTTTTCTTATCACGCACAAAGAGGGAAGGCAGAAGATGAGAAATACGGCGTGCGTGCTTAAACAAAATCGCCGGCTTCAGGATAGTAAATTGAAGGAGATTTATTCTGTAAAACTTCGATGAGACACCACTCTTTCGTTATCGAAGATTACGCCTGTCAGATCTCGTGTCATAAAGCAAGGCTAAATTTTTTATCTCAACTAATATATATAAAACTTTATATATATATTAGCACATATACCATAAAATTTCTTATTTAAAAAAATTGTAATTCAGATTTGTGGAGCACTTAAAAATTCGTAGCGCCGCGCGCATACCTTTCAACGTGAAACTGTAAACGGGGCGAAAGCTTCGCGTAACATTTTCTGGGAGTGGACCGTACGTCCATTTCGTAACTTTACGATTTACGATGTGCGGAACACGTAACACGTAAACTCGCGTTCGCGTATTCCCCGTGTTCGAGCGGGACGCAATATGATACGGGCTCTGCCAACCAGAAACAGTGCGTGAGATTGGGGGGCGCAGAAAGGCTGATGCTACACGGCAAAATATGTAAATTGTGTTATGGGTGACGTGTCAATACATGATGTGTGGTATACGAAGATTAAAAAAAAATACCATTTTTTAATATATATAGGACCGCGAGCTATTTCATTCGTGCACGAAGACACTTTTTAATTGAACGACATCATCTGTCACAATGTTTTTTTCATTTTTTTTTTAATTTATTCTTGTTTATTTATACAATTCGTTTATTTTTGAAAAACAAATCAGAGAGTTACAAATGATAATCTTCTCATTCCACTTTTTATATAAAATTTTATATTTTATGTAGAATTTTGTACATGGAATTTTTCGAATTACTTGTGCAAAATTTTATATTTCCATGCTTCAGAGAAAGATCTAAAATCTTCATACATGTGAAATATCGTTCGATTTTTGTCGCTTCCTCGGAGTAATCCCCAATAAAGCTGGGCTTTTCGGATACATAGTGACATTCGGTCGGAAAGTATATCTCCGTCTGCAGCGCAAACGTATTGCCGCGCAACGTAATCTGGACCAGTTCTCCGTGAAAGAACATGAACATTAATTGCGAATAACGTTAATAACGGGGCCCTAAATTAGTGTCACCCGTTTAAATTTAACTGCCCCGTTGAAAACTGGTTTGGAATTGCTGTACGACGACTCCGCCTCTGGAATTCTATTGTAGTTTCTCTGTAATACACAAGCGCCGCGTTTGGTCTTTAACTTTACGACGTTCTTTCGACTCGCTCATTACAATAAACACGCCGTTACGATGGACGCCTCAGAAGCCACTATAGTATAGTGGCCGGTATAATACAGACTCCCGGCCTTAATATTCCGACAAAGTGGCCGGGAACAATTTCGCGCGACTCTAACGCCGGTGACATATTAAATGTGCGCGACTGCTTTCGCGTATAGCTTTGAAGCTTAATGAAAGATTCGTTAGCCATTAAAGATATGCGAGTCTCGAAAAAGCATCGCAAGCTCTTACGTCCGCGCAGTAATTTTTCAATAATATGAAATATTTAATATTTAATGGTATCAATTAAGCGTGTGCATTAAAAAAATATCTAATTAGCTTGTTATTTTATTACATGAGATACGCGATTATTTATTCACTTCATTGTAGCTCGCGCATTTTAACTCAATTACCATTATTCGCGGCTTTGGCTTCGCTGGCTTCTGAAATCGCGCGTGTACGCGTTGTACAATGATAACCCGATGAAATAAATAAAAATGGTGGAAGGTAATAAAGGCAAATTCCGCAAAACTGCACAGAACGCTGCCTGTGTGTAACGGGAGACATGTGATATTTCATACGTGAAAAACGTAGAGCCACGTACGTGGTATAATAAAAATCCTGACGAACCGGATGCTTGCATATCCGCGAACTGTACGAATATACGTCGCGTTTCCCCATCCTATTCATCGATATCCCCGCGGATCGGCAGTTGATATCAGGTAAGAAATTCACGTTCGGCCAGACACATCCATTTACGAGGTAAAATATAGCCTAGTAGCGTGATGGTTTTTCGAATGGCGTCGTCCCGCGACATCGGTGAGAGCCCAAGGGGTATATGTGCGCGCACGTACATAAAACGCGGATTTATGTATTATTATATTTACATACGTATATGCGTTTTCGTCTTTGAAAACTCTCGTACGAACGGGCCACCCCTTCTCGCAGTGCCACGCAGTGCCTGTCTTCCCGTCGAATTGGTCGACGGTGAGGGTACGACGGGTGGAAAACGGAAACGTGAACGTGTTTCGTGTTAACGTCGCCGCAAACACACTCGCAGATATGGCGATCTACGTATCTCACGGCACGTAAATCCGATCCCCCTACCACGCGGGACGGGCGACCAAGGGCTGTTGCGAAGTTCTGTCGTGCATTTCTGATGGCTATCATTTGGTATTGTAATCCAGACACCGGGACGAGAGCATGTACGCGATGATAATGGACGAATAATCGTCCAGTCCATCGACGTACCACCGCTAACACGATTTTCGAATTGCGCCTCGGACTATGCGATAACGAGCCGATGAAGCGACTACCAATTATCTTGTAATAAGCCTGAATTTTGCCTGCAAACAGAATAGGAACGTTGCCATCGAGCGTAACCGTTCTATCGTTCGCGATGTTTAGCAAATCGATATATATATATATATATATATATATATATGTCAAAGCGGTAAAATCTTTAAAAAAATTGTTCGGCAAATCCTTCGCGCGCTAAATCTTTAAATAACGCCGCTCCCTTCAATCGTTATTATAAATAGAAATCGATAACTCTGAAAAATAGGAGGCAGGTCAAGTGCGATTCAGAGAAACATGGCCGTGCTATCGAGTAGGATCAACTATCCCTGCAGTTCCATTCGTGCTTAGTTCCAAGGATTATAGGCGGAACACCTGACGTTCTCCCATCGGTCCGAACGAATCGAGAACCAGGCAGAAACAAACAAGAGAAGATGGAGGGGCAGGGGGAAGAGAGAGAGAGAGAGAGAGAGAGAGAGAGAGACAGAGAGAGAAAAAAAATATTTCACCCTAGCGTAGTTGAGTTCGAACAGGTAGCATCGACCCCTCCAATCCGGAATCCTTATTTCAAACGAGGACAAACAGGAGGAATCGCAGTGCAAAAACGAGACTCGTCGGTCACCGTACGCCGTTCATCCGTGCGGACAAACGTATATAGGTACCCGAAGAATGGAGAAAGCCGATTGTGCAGAGAGCATCGCGACAGAAAAGTTTCCAAGCCGGATTTTCATTCGATAGTAACAGGGGGACAAAGTGGACCAGGTGACGCGGTGAACACCTCGCAGGGAGCTTTACAATATTCGTGTGAAACGTTAACGTGCGCACGCGTATGGAATTAGCTCGACGAGTGCGTTCACCTGGTAAAACAATCGACTTGCACGAGACGTGATTTTCGAAAATCTGCTGTTTCGCGTAATCGCTGTACAAACTGACGATAAAATTAAAAAATAAGACAAAATAATCCATTTTTCTACGAATTACGAAAAAGCATCGTTGTTGCGCCCCACGTGGAAACAATAGGAACAAAGGAAAAACGTGTTAACGAGAAATATAGTTGCGAGAGTTTGCGATAAAATAAAATTTGTCGAAAATGTTGCGAGAGTTTGCGATAAAATAAAAAATTCTTCGTAAAATGAATAATGCGTATTTGAACGCAATTGTATATATTACGATAGTTTAAACTGCCTCAATACATCGTATGCGGATCTAACGTTGCGAGACTATGGAGGCGCCGAGACTCGCACCCGCCAGTCCTGAAGGTGTCTTCGTGGCACTGACTGTGGCCGAGGTGTCCGGATTTCCGGCTGTCGTGTCCCCGGGTTCGCCAAATTGCACGCCACCTGGCAAGACGAATAGTTCGACGTGGAATGCGTCGCAATGAATCCACGAAACGCCTCGTATACCACCGACCTCGCGTCAGAGGATTCTCCTCCACCCGGGACAATGGGCGCGAAGGTTGTTACTTACTGGTCCGAGAGAAGCGCATGAGCATTCAGACAAGTATGAGGTTGAATTATAGAAAACAGAGAATGATATTCCGGGAGATTATATTTGAAAGGTGTAGGCGGTTTAACGAACGAATTAATTGCTGGAAATCGTGTTTCCTCGACTATCGATCAGTTTTATAGGATCACTCGACACTCTAAATATTTCAGGCACAAAAAATCGAGTTACACATATTAACGTTGAGCATAATTTAACTAATCTTTTTATACACTTTTGTTGTAACTCATCGTGTCATTTTCATCGCGATTTCTTTATATTTGCAAAATTATCCTTTCGTTGCTTTATTCTATTTCGTAGCTAGCGCGAAAACGATATAAACGACAAATGGCGGCAACGCTTCTCTCGGGATTTGCGTTATTCCACGTCGTTTATGACTGGTGCGTCGGCTCCCACTGTTTTCTATCGAACGTTTGACATGTGTTTCTTTTCTCTTATCTGCTCTATTTGTGGATTGGAACAAAGCGCGAAGCGGAAGAATATTTGCGCAAACTGAAGGGAAAGATGGAGCGTGAGAATTCTATGAATACGTTTCCAAGTTAAAATGTCCATGCGATTTCTATGCGTCTCGCAGGTACGCCGAGTGTCCATCAGTATCCGCGGAGCGGTTACAAAATGCCCCTTGTTGCTACCGTAACGCAATAATCCGAGCACCATAAAAACTTAAAAGTGTAAAGCTATATCAGGTACGAAATTATCATGCACACTTTTTAAACTTCTTGAATTTAATTTAATTTTTCAATTTAATCTGTGTATGTCATTTCTCTTGGAGTTATGCTGACCGAGTAAATCGATAATCATTTTTACACCTCGTACATAAAAAGGACTCTGCACGATGCGCTTTATCCGTCTCATTGATTACATTGACTATGTACTTTTCATTGCTTAAAAAAGCAATTGCGACAGGTAAGAATGAAGTCAACCACATGACGGCTGACGTTATTAAAATACTTCCGCTGTAAATAGCGTCGTCTGACTTCGCAAACTAGTCGGTTAAATCCTCGTGAAAACGTATCTCATAGCGATCCTTTGTCACTCCCGGCTGATGTCCTCGCTTTCCTAACACCGCAAAGCTCTCTTACCCACGAATTTTCGACCCCACGCTGTTGAAAGATCTATGAAGTTTTTAGTGGATTTCGCTGTAACGACGTACAGTAGATTTTGATAGAGGCACGACTCTCTGAAGCCACCCAGAACCTGCTTTCGAGCGAGCCACGACAATAACGCGACAATCGCAATGTTTATTGCCCGAGTTCCTGATTTTACCTTCGTGAGAAGAAATTTCTTTCCGCTCTCCCGGCCGGCTTAGCCCGATCGTTTACTTCTTGGGGAGTTTCTCTAAGAGGGTTCGCCGAGCCAACATAAACCGCGAAGCTGACAGGCATGCGAAAAGATTTAATCGACCATACGCGCGCTCACGTTCGATTGTACGCTGCTTGAGATCAATAAGAACAGGCTCGTACGCGAACGATTCTTCCTGTTCGCTGATTTGAGAACCAGAAGATACGTTTCCGCGCGTTTTCCTCGCCTCCCCTCGAACTATTCGTTATTCCGCATAAATGCCACTGTATATGTGCCACTGTATATGGTCCGAAAATAAATCGCACGGCTGTAATGTTTCCTGGCACTCGTTGTATCGGAAACGTATAAGGACGTAACAAGTGTAATCCTAATTGTAACTGATACATAATATAAATAGAAGTGATGTAATCTTTTCTTTCGATTTCGGGGGAAAAAGATCTGAAAAACTGGATGGATTTAATCTGTACGGTAAAACATAAACGTCGCTACTGTATATATGTATATACAGGATTGATCTTTTCTTAATTGCAAATAAAATCGCGAGATAGATGGATCGCCGCTCGATCTCGTAGAACAAATTTATTCAGGGCAATTGATCCTCGCGCGGCAGTATGAAGTTTTCCAACGTCGGACGGAGCTTCGTTCGCGCGCGCCGCAGCTTTTTGTTGCCTAACGAAAACTTTAATGGAAAGATTACAACCGAATGACAGTAAACGTAACGCGAATTGAAACGTGAATGAGATCGCTGAAAGACTAATAAGTATAGTGATTGGATAATACCCCGGCGGCGATGCGCCTCGAGGCTTCGAGCCATTTGCCACTTATCCCCCAACTTCGCGAACAACGATTGCGACGACGACGTCGTAATTGCTGTTTACGTTCGTGATTCCTGCGGATACACTCCAACTTTAAAGAGTTCTCCCTACCGGCGCAATAGTGCGCGATATCACGCGCTATTGTTTCTTTTACTCCACTGTCTTTAAAAGGCATTGCATATCGTGCAATGCGTCGTTGTCTTTATGGAGCGCCTCAGAAAAGCCTCGACAGATCTATGTATCCATAAACAAACGTTATCGCGTTTCAAATAGCTTTATAGTTATAAAATTGTTATAATGAATATTTAATGTTAGCGCGAACAATAATTGCCAATCTACTCGGTTTTGAAAATTCAAGATAAATTCCAAACTAATTAATTAATTAATTTCCAAAAACGTGAATAAAAGTAATCGAGTATCACTGCAGAATTAATTTAATAATGAAGATTATATCACGAAATTATTAGCTCATCTATTAAAGTGTCGGTCATGTTCCAGAATCATGCAACCAGTCCTTGGGGATGGAATCGGGTGACATACCGGATTCAGCTATCACTGCGTCCTCGTCGTATGTGACGAACGTCGGGCCGCGAAATGGCCGGTGAGCACATTACTTTTACGACCCCACACCGCTTTCCGCAACGTTAAAGGATATTCCACGATTTTTTAATGTACTTGGAGAAGGGTAGGTCCAATCGTTTATCAGGCCGCGAGTTTAACACACTGACATCATCCGCTATGGATATGCCATGCGTCATTTTTCGTCCCCCCTCGCGTCTAATCCCCTCCTATATTTTACGTAGCTGTCGCGCGCGTTCTGTTTATAACTCAACGATCCTATTCAATCTATCTATCTATCTATCGCAAAAGTTTGCTTTTTCCGAGCAGTGACGATATTGATTTAACGCGCACCCGGATTTTAACTTATTCAAATCTAATTTCCTTGAAGTTACACGCCTAATACGCTTGTGACTATCAAATGCGCAATCCGATTACGAGAAATAGCAATCAAGTTTTATAGAAGATACATCTCTGCGAAGCAATCGCTGTTTGAAAGCGATACTTTCTAAATAAACTTACTTGATGTCCGCGTATAACATACAATAAAATGCATTGTATGTCAATTTTATTTATTTAATCGGCTCATTCAATCGATGAAAACGGGTAAATTAAAAAAAGTGGAAATTAAATTTTTTATTTGCTATACATAATAAATATTTGGCCCCATTTCGCAGATTGATTTTTTTCCATTAAAGTAAAATAAAAATGTATTGCAATATTTATTGCGCAAGTTGAGCTGTATTGTTATCATAATTAAACAAAATATGCACAATATGTAAATTGAGAAATGGATCCTTTCACCAGATTACATTTCAGCAGCGGATAATTAAAACAGTGGTAAAGGTGATCATTGATCAGCCGTCAGACGCGCCTGATAAATGACTATCCGCCTGAAGGTTTAAATACGTCAATTCGTCGGTCTAAGAATAGCTTGTATATACAACAACATATACACAAAAGCAGTTATTGTATAATCTCTGTATATTGTTCATGAATAGATGGAGAGATCGCGTATAATAAGATTATACTATAAATTCAATTATCCATAGATTCAATGTATATTCATCGTCTGGCTAAAGTTTCGCAACACCAAATCTTTGAATATAATCTTTAACGAGACGAAAAATAGTTCAATGTTACACATAATAGCACGAGAAAGCGCCACATTCTACACGTTTGCGGCTCCACAATATTAATAGAGAGCTTTGTTCGTACTTAGTTGACACTTCTCACGCATACAAAGTTTCCATAAGAGCGCAATTTACTTAATAATATGAAATTTCTATCAGCCGCGGCTACACGAAACTTTTTCCTTTAACAATGGAAACAATGGGATTTGTATTGAAGTTATGTAAAAACTGTAAAATGGTAAACGGATTAACGCGGCACGAACGCCGTCCCGGAAATCAATCGTCAGGTGGCCGGAAAAAGCGAGAATCTCTTGTCGATCTACGGACGTGAAGTTAACTTTGTTATTAAGTACGAGATGCCACTCGACCAGAAGCGATTGAGGTAGTAAGACTTTCATTAACGCCATTTAACACAAACGTAAATAATCGACGGAGGAAGAGAAAACGTGAGCGCGGAACCAGAACGGCTCGGAGAAGTAGAAGCGCGAGTAAATCACGGATTCACTGTTTAAGTACACTTTTAAAAAGGTGGAAGTTCTTAAAACCTAGAAATGGTCTCGTGAATTGTTCTTCTTAGTTGAAAGGATAGTAACTGAATTGTACAATATAATTGGCAGACTTTTTTATGCTCGGGAAGACTCGGTAAAACGATAATTCCGCGGCATTTTCGAAATGAAAAGTCTAACGACTCTCTTATGCATTCTTCGTTTGCAAAGTACCGCGTACGATTCAGTAATTTCGCGCACTTTTAGCGGTCGTAAATTATGCGCCACAATTTTACGAAATTGTCGTCTCACAAATATCTCTCTCTTGCGAATAATTTATCTTTCTTCATCCGGACTATGTTAAATTTCGAAACATAAATTATTCTACTTAATCTGTTACCGTAACAGTCAATAAATCGTATTAATTGCACAGTACAAGATTCAATTTATTACAATGAAAAAAGAATAACCCTTGTATGTTGAAAAATATAAATTTTAAAAGATATAAAGTCTTTAGAAAAACCACATTCTTATGAAATTATATTATAACTTTCAGCTGAAAGAGATTACTTTTTTAAGCACATTAATGATATATTTTAAATAGACTTCGCAAGGAGACCGCCGGCGGTGCTTGGTGTCCAAAAAGCCAAATAGAGAAAGGGGTTCGCGAGTGGCTTCAAGTTGACCTACAGAGCGCTCACGTTGTTACTGGTGTGCAGACACAGGGCCGTTACGATCACGGCCGCGGTCAGGAATATGTCGAGGATTACACTGTAGAGTATCGACGTCCCGGCTTCACTCGATGGCGCCGATATAAGCGTTGGGACAACAAAGAGGTAAGACAGGACAGGCACGGTCATGTCGATGATATCTGTAGCAGGAAAGGGGTCAGCGCAATTTGCCAAGTTCAACGCTCCCTTTCATTGCCTCTTCGATTAATTTGTATTGGACAGGTTCGATATTTTCCATTAATCAATGTAAATATTAATTAATATAAAAGAAAAGTCTTTATATTAAAAAAAATGGATAGAAGTAACATATTTTCATTAATAACTTTTTCAATAAATAATTTTTTAATTATTGAAAAAGCATTCTTACTCATTCTACAATGAAATAATTTCTATAAAATACGGTCATAATGTCTATTTTTATATCAATTAGTACATGCGAAAACTATGCTTTGAATAGTGTATTGCATAGAAGAGAGCAATTGCGGAGTTTGATTACAACAAACGTTCGATTGTAGAAGTGTTGTACGCAAGCTATCGAGAGTTTACACCGTGTCTCAATTGGAACAAACTCAAACAAATGTACGTAAACGATACGTAGAACAAAACTACAAAACCGATCGGAATCACGCGCCATGGTGTCAAATTGAAATTTTATTTCCATTGAAACGCAGGGCTCGAAGTCGCTTGTTAGTATAGTTACAGTTAGAACTTGGCACTCGCTTAACGATGCCTAATTGATGGAACTTTTCCCGTGTCAATTATCCGTAGGAAAATTTTATCACGAGTTAAAGTTTCTCGTAAAATGGGCATAAAGAGTAACGAACAATTTAGAAAATTCAAATAATGAGAGAAAACAAAAGATAATAAGTCCCTCACTATGACGCGCTATATGATTGTTAAGCCAGCAATTGTGCATAAGTATATGTATAAATATATTAAAATATATGTATAAATTTAAAAAAAATGAGAAAGTAAATATTCAATTTTTACAATTTATCTCAAAATTCTATTATAAATACTCATAAAGCTGTAATTTAATTAATAATTTAATTAATATGTAATTTAACTTTTGTTTGTGTAACGCAGTAGAAAATAACTGGATATTCTTTTACATACTTTATTACCAGGAAACCAATAATCATTCAGCAACTATCTCTCAAACAATAAAGTATACAGTTTAAATGAAACATATCTTTTTACTGTAATATCAAAATCCTTCTGTTTCACGGTTGATCGGAAAATATTCTCAACTTTGAGTTCGATTTGGCGCAACCCTCCTCCTACCGTTCGCGGGATCCAGTCGTGAAACAGGGAAGTGAGAAAGCGGCAATCGATAAGCGATCTACTCTCGTGCTGGAATTGCACGTTATGTCTTCGTACCGTAACGTATGGTTAAGCGTCGCTAAAAGTGCAACTTCCCCTTTTCGAGAGCTAGACGTTTTCAATTTCTCCCTTTTCCCATCTCTATCGGACCCGTCCTTTTCTCGCGAATGTCGCGTATTGAACCACGCATCGCTGCCTTCGACATTACGCACCTCTACCGTAAAATTATTTCTATCACATAATCTCTGTTTATATCACGATCGACATAACGTCTGCGTAAATGTATTATATTTTTGATTATCCCCCTCATACGCAGCAATTTTAACTAGATTATTTTCACAATCTAGTTGATATTGATTGTGAAACAAATGATGAGATAAATGATAATAATTATATGTGTAACTACATGACAAACGTAAATAACTTTTGTATTCTCTCATATTTTAACGCTTGTACACTCTACATCGCGCAACATTTACTTCATTATATAAAACGGTAAATCCTCCCTTATTAATAATTCACCGCGGTAGTATCAATGCGACTGATCATAATATGTAAAATAAAGCGGCGGCTAATGTAATGATATAGTCGTTGTGTTATATTTACGTCGAATAATCTCTTATCGTTTAATCGCATGCTCATATGGCACGATAAATGAGACTAAATTAAGATGAAATGAGCTGAAGCGTATAGTACCGCAAATAAGTTTTGCATATAATTGACTTCCGCGGAAATACACGAACGTCTCGTTATACGTTAATGTCAATTCAACCGGAAATTTTATACCGAAACGGAATTTTGTTGAAAAGTTCGTATTTAACGCGATGTATTATCGCCGAGATAACGTGACTGTCATCGATACCAGACGGATATTCAGATATTTCCATCAAGGGAAAATTAATGGCGCCGCACATTTAAGCACGCATACATTCGCCAGTATTATATTAACTGATTTCAAAATTGAGATGTCTATAATAAGTACTGGGAAATTTCCGGGCGGAATGCCCATTACCATTAAATCGCATTAATGCTGTATGGTTCTCGCAATAATAGTCATATTATTGAACTTACAGTTACTTGAAAAAAAAATCCATCTTTCTCGTCATTCAATATTAAATAAAAAAAAACTTCCTTGTTTTAAGTCAATGTCGTTAGTCAAATATCGAGCCTCACGTTAATTGACACGTGAAAAGTCGCTCTTTCATTTCTTCAGTCTTCTATTTTATTAATATGCACGACACTAATCCGTAGGTTTTAGCCGGGAATAGCGACACCTCCACCGTTGTATCGCACAATTTGATTCCACCTATCTTCGCCAGTCAAATCCGGATTTTACCACACTCGGAGCACAGACGTACGGTTTGCCTTCGCATCGAACTCAAAGGATGCCGAGACACGAGTAAGTATGAGGAAGGTCTACAATTCAAACTATTTTACACTTTTAAAATTAAACAACTTATTATTAATATTCCAATTTTTAAATTTGATTTTCTCAGAAATAAAACTTCGCGTGAAAAAAATTTAATTTACTTTTCTACAATTTATCGTTGCACAAAAAATCACTTGTTTCTTTAGTTTTTAATATCATAATTTTAATTGAATCTTAGATTTTGAAAGTATATATAGATAAAATAAATAGTTATATACATATATATACCTACAATTTTACTTATATTATTTAAATAAACATGTTTTATAATATATCTTCCATAAAATAAACTGAGTAATTTTAGAGACAATTGGCGCGATGATGACAGTTGTCAATAATATGTTCATCGAAAATTCTCTTACGCGGATAAGCAAACGTTTTCATTAGCCATCATCTCCCGTCAGGTAAATTTTTGCGTATACCGATTGCTATTCACACAAACTCATTTGGATATTATGTAATCAAATTATCATTGAAAATGACATAACTGACATTATTCGCATCGAATATTATTACTAACTCGTGAGTACTAAAATATGAGTATATGCGTCGCTAACAAATCAATAAGCACGACGAACAAAACGAAAATGACATTAAATAATCCATAAATACATTTCTTGTTTCAACATCATGCTTATATGGCGCATCAATTTAATTAGGAAACATTCAAAATCGCGAATATGTATTCGAGATCGAGACCATATATGCAATGGCGTTGCACATGGCTACGCGAGGATGACACGACAATGTTGCTCGAGTGGACACCTGACGATTAATTTCCAAATTGCAATTTCATTCAATTTGCCGAGACGCTGTTGAGACGGCTACGCGAAAGCAGGGTGCCGTTGACTCTAACTACAGTGCTAGATCCCATTAACGTTCGTAACAGCGTTATACGGACGATCTCATTCCATAGGTCGGCTTCGTACATTTGTTTTCAACCTAGTTCCAGTACTTAATGTCCCTTATATAATCAATGCACACTGTTAGCGCTCGTGCAGTATATATACGCTGAGGCAATAACAGTCTCGTCGAGAAAATTTGAAATTTTCCCCGACTTCTCTCGATTTTCTCGAGTGTTATTATCAATGCATAAACACCTCCTCAAGAAAGTTGAGAATAAACAAAAAAGAGAACGATTATGAATAAAAAGAACTATATATTATCTTTATTACTATTTTCATTGATACTTAATTATAATTAATGATATTAATTATCTATAAAATAATTATTTTTATTATGTAGTTTCAAGATTGAAATGATAAATACCATATCAAAAAAAGATACAAGAATAATCTCGTAATTCTCTTGATTTTTTCTAATATCTTTGTATATATTATCCCAAGTTTCTCTGATATCTTCAGTTTTCACTTGAAATGTGATAACAATCTTAAGTATGCTAACATTTCAATTTATTTTCTTTCCGCGTCGCCAGTTTTGATCTAACAAAGTAACGAATGTTAAGTATTCGTGACGCATACGAAACCATTCTCATAATTTATATACAGGTGCGTGCGTTATGTATAACAAACATGCTGTGCGCTACATCACAATGCTATTTACATAAATTTGCATACAGTTTCTTTTCTCGTCTAGGTTACTTTACCGGGCCCCTAAACTCAAGACATAATTTTATATAAATTCTAACAAAGCGTTAGGAGCAGGATTGTAAAGATTAAACGATAACAATATGTACTAATAAGCATTCGTTCACTAACCGGATTATAATATATTTAGCAAAAAAAAAAAAAATTTATTCTCTATTTAAGTAAACAGTTTTTAATCTCGATATTTAGATATGTTCAATGTATTCTTAATATTTGTTTAATCGATTATCTACATATGAATATGTATCTTTTTATTATGTTTTTCTATATTATCTTGAAATAATAATAAAACCCAGAGAGAGGTCCGATGAAGAATTTCTCGCTAAATGCTGACAACAGAAATACAGCTAAGCATCGTCAGGACATGTGTTTTTCGTGAAAAAGAAACCGTGCAATCAACTCAAGCAGTAACATTACACAAAGCAAAGTAAAACGGAAAGCACATAAAAACTTTAAAAGAAAAAGCAGTTTTCTCCTTCATTATTAAAGTAAAGTATAAATTGTTATTTTTGCTGTACGAAATGTGAAAAGCAAGTTAATCATGATTAAGAAAACGCTCAGCGTTAAGCACGAAAACTCATATGTATTAACGTTTTGATTGATTAATATTAAACTTTAGAAGTTTATCGGAGTAAATTATATCGCTTAAAATAGCATATATATATAATTAACAATTGATGACAATTAAACAGCTACTACAGGAGCCGAAGACTTCTATAATCCTGACAAAGTCTGCATCTTTAATATCAACTTTTGTGACTAGGAAAGAAATATTTGCATGAATTATTTTTCTGGGTCGCTAATGTCCGACAACAACGAGGCCGCACATGTTCGGGCGATGACGTATGTACGGCTAGCGTTGCGGCGCGGAGTCGGTAAAACGGCGACATGAGAGCTTTCGCGTTATAAGAAGTATTCGGAGCGTGTGAGATCGAGCCCGACTGGGCGGGTATGCCGGATTTATGGCGGTCGTGCACGGCAGCGGGTTAAAACAACGTTGATGCCCTGCCCCGAGCCGGTGAACACGAACGATTACCCCCGGATCGCGGGCAACACGGCCTACTCGGTCAACGCGATACAGAATCCACGACATTGTCCTCGTGGTATTGACATTCGCGGTCTGACAGAATACAAGTGTGCTAAGCCTCAGTTGATAGAGCGCGGTGGAACCAACGTATCATTTATTAAACCGCGACGTTACCCATGGTTGTTCGAGCGATCTGTATCCCATGAAGAATTATACCGGCGAATTTAGCGTTGTACAACATATCACACGCTTGCGATCGTAACTTAAATTGCAGATTGAGAAAAAGAGAGTTTTCACTAATTTCAAAGGAGACGCGAATTGATCGAATTTTTATTCTTTAATTTATTTGAGATCTTGTTATAAAGATAAATAATGTTAAAAATGGAAATGTAAAGTAAACACTTAAATAAAAACGATTTTCCTTGATATTGTCGCTATTTATAAAAAGATTTATCATTAAAATTAAGGTCAGAAGTTATAAGACATCGTGTATACTAAATATAATATAAGAAATTAATTATATATTTTGACCTGTACAACAGATAAAAGTCACTCTGCTATAATAATAGAGTCTATATATATCTAATCGTTAATATTTCTTCATACGTGCCTGCGAAAAGTTATATTAACGCGAGACTTGTTAAGAATTGCACTCTCTCTCTCTGCTGGGAAATTGCTCTAACAATTCCAATGAAAATTCGCAATAATTTCAAGCCGCAGACGGGAAGGAGATTGCCAGTGTAGATTAGATTAGCGGATTGCCAGATTACAGAGTAGAGTCCCTGTAAGAGCAATGTTTCTGACGCGTGCTGAAATACGACGTCCTTTAATGCGTACCTTCAAAAAATGGCAGGAATATCAGCGACACATCGCTGAAATGTTCACCAGTTTACACGAACGATTCTCGAACACGTAAAGAGTGGCACGCCAGTCGAGGTGACTTGGTTGCTTCAATTGCGGATTAATTTGACTCGCCATTTATTCCCTTATTGCGAACGTTGTTTTGCACGGCACCATCACGTACAATTCCGAACGTATCTACATATCCCAATTGCATGTTTTCTTTAACGAACGCAATATACTTTATAGCGAGCCGTGTGCGCTAAAATCTTATCACGCCTAACTTACGTATTTTTCTCTATTTTTCTTGGGAACGCGCTCAAATATCTTGATTAAAGGGACGACCATTTATTCGAGAATGGGGTCGGCCTCCCTTATTTTGATACTATGTACGATCGTACAATTCCTGTGTGCGGTGTGTGGTAGATGCCAGTTGCAGAGAACAACCGCGTGGCGACGAGGCGTTACGTTGTTCTAAGTAAAATTATTACCTCGGCGTCATCCACGTGACACGGAATCAGGCAAAGGTACATTGACCAAAACTGGCTTGACCACATCGCGTGACAACGACGGCCGGCCGCGCGGACCGTATATACCGTGAAATATTAAGAGTAGTTAAGCGATTTTGAACACGACATGGCAAAGTGGGCGCACCGCGCCATTTTTGCGGTCCGTTATTAATTTCCTCGCTATACGAAAATCCAGCCGTCCGTCCCTTGCGGACGCCGCGCCGTCCGCCCGCCACCGACCAAGTCGTTTTAATTAATTTTAATTGATTAATTTTAACTAAGCGCCTTCTCCGCCACCGCCCTTCACGGCATGTTATTAAGCAACGCCACTTCATTTTCGAAGTGTATCCGAGGAACTGGAGCAAAGTGCTGCAGTTTGCGAAATACACGGTAAATTTCGGCGAGATAATATGAAAACTCACGAAATAATTTTTACTCTCAACCGTTATAATAATAATGAATAATGATACGTCTGTATGAGAAAAAAAATACATGATTGAAGATGCAGTACGCGACATCGTAAAAATTTTCGGAAATTATTTTTCACCGAGATATTTCCTATTTCAGTAAAACCTTTCGTTTGTTACAACAAACTACCTTTATACTTTATACACTTTTACTTGAAAATCTGAGAGCAACGCAATTATTTAAAAATAAGAGAAAAGAAAAGAAGTGTCAACTAGAGACAAAACAGAGCTAATAGTACTACAAAGTCAGGTGTAACGTAGAAGTTTGTGAGACGAGTGTGTTTTAAAAGAAAACTACTGTTACACAATACTAGTAGTAGTAGTAGTAGTAGTTTCGTCACGCGAAAACTTTCGTCTGTTTCAGGCGGTGTCATGAGCTACACTATACCAGATGCTTCTCTACCGGAGTTTAGTGACATCTCGTACGACGGTAAAAAGCAGGACAACTTGCTGACCGATGGTTTAGGTTGTCTAATCGATGGCGAGGTCGGCGCGGATAATTACAGACTGGACATGGGAAATGGAAAAGGTAATCGGTGGGTGAACACGTGCGGGAGCGAAACATTTAAGATCTTTTAGTAATTTTTGCTAGTAAAATATTGTCAGGCAATCGTGTTTCGTAACAATATCGTTCTCACTTCGTTATATATGATCGTGTTTCGTAACAATAATATCGCGAGATATTGAAATAAAAAGAGTGTCTTTCGCGATTATAAATTTCTTCGGAAACTTTATCCTTCCACATTCTACCTTCGACAAAAAATAAACCTCTGAAATTACGTATAAACTTTCGTAACAATTATAATATATTTGTTTGCGCTGCGATAGAGAACCGCGGCAAAGTAGTGCAATTCATTGCGTTTTGTATGAAAGTTCCTTCTCCGTTGGCTGCAGGCACGGGTTGGGTTGCCTGGCTTCGTGACACTTTCCAAGAGAACTTCGTGGAGCTCATCTTCGAGTTTGAAGCTATAATGGTCTTCGAAGCGGTACACATCTATACCAACAATTATTTCTCACGGGACGTTCAGGTAATCTTCAACTCAACTTTGCGCACCGTATTTTCCACTCACGTACTTTCATAAATCCTTCCTTTGTGCAAAGCAGAAGAAATTAAACATTTAATCACGATTATCAATAACATTTATTTCATAACAATGCACATTTTTGTTGATTGACATGAGAAATATCTAAACATATTTTGATTCGAGAGCTGCCTGCGTATCTTTTTGTTTAATTTCTAATCGTGAACTATGCATCGCGAGCGTGACGCATGGTACGAACAGATGAAACATTTTCGAGACATGATCAAAATTTGTAACATTTATCAAGACACATTCTATCAATTGTACTGAAAGCAATACCGTTAACAAGATTTAAAAAATAATTACTGTTTTTGGTCAAACTGTATGTCAAAACGAAATAATTGCGCTGCATATTATTATGAACTGCCAATCACATAGAAGATAAAACGAAGATGAAACGGAATATCCATGACAAGAAATATTGTCTCTTCTATATTACAGATGTCATTTGTAGATATCAGTCCGCAAAATGTATCATAAGTGACATGATTAACGATTTGCTGATTATATGGCGATAGTTATCATCATGTATGTACATTTCTTTGATGTCAATGCCCTCATACAGTTTATAACACAAAAGAGTTTTTGCCTATGTATCAAAGTGCATTGACCACACAATAAAAACGAATGTAACTGCACAATAAAAATAAACTTAAGCACATCGCGAGTCTCCATTTTTTTGTAATATGACAGACATTGTCCTCCTTTATACGGAAATAGCACATAAAATTTATTCTATTTCTCTTATTGTGCATTTTAGATTTAGAAGCAGAATAATGTTAATATTTATTATACGACAGTTGTTATTGTTCTTTCATAGCGTTGTATTTTATTTAAAATTTAGTCCCTTTAAAATATATCTCGCGTTAATTTTTGTTTCTAAATAACTTGAACATTTAACAAACAATAAATTGGATCTTTCTTGCTCACTTTAAGCTTCGACCGGAACATATATTTCAATGCGAGTTTGATTTGCACAATAGGTATTTTCAAAGGCGGAGATATGGTTCAGCATCGATGGCGAGACCTATGAAGACGAGTTCTTGCCTTATTCCTATATACCGGATGTCGTGCTGGAAAACGCCCGGAACGTTTCGATCGGTCTACACGGACGGCACGGAAGACTTCTCAAATTGCATTTGTACTTCGCCGCACGATGGATCATAATTGGCGAAGTGACATTCGACGCAAGTGAGCTTCCCGTATCTCATTTTCCACCAGCGGAGATGGATCTTTTCTTTTCGCATTTGGTTTCTTACATTTATACCCTTTTCGATGTTATTCCACGAAAAAACATGTTGTCGCGTTTCTTTTAGATTTCCCGCGGGTTTCTTTGGACATCTTGCATATTGCCCTGACCTAAATACTGACCTAAACGACAAGGAAAACTTTTGCGCAAATATAGATGAGCGCATACTTCACTGTAATTCGCGGATCGTAATGCTTCAAGAAATATTGTAATGAACGAAGTTATATAATTATCCAATGAATTATCTCCCTCTGCTCCGCATGCGTCCGCCGGCTTTAATTATCTCTTAATAACCATCACGTCTTTGTCTCAAATATCTACGACCACATTTCTTTAATTTTATCGCACTAATGGCCGTTTGAGTTAACGATATCGAACGCATACGATAATTTCATTTAAATCTTTATGCAAATGTGCGCACGAAGTATGTAATATTCTTCAGCTGCAGAAACATGCGGTAATAACCGGCATAAAATTTTTTACTATTCCTCACTTTTAATTGCTGTCGCAGAAATTATGTGAAAACGCTTATATTTGCGTGCATATATATAACAATGTTCTCTTTTTCTATTTCATGAAATATGATTTTAATATCTACAACTGATTTCAAAATATAAACAGTAAATATTATAATAGCTTTTGTCCTTTTAATAATTCGCGTATAAAAACATCTCACTCATAAATCTTGGAAATTGTCCATGTGGATTCGAGTTAGCTACAGCTATTTTCCGCTTTCAGCAAATCCCTACGAAAACACTACGGAAGAAGCGGTGTCCGAGTTCAGCAACCGGGAGATTCCAGTCAACCCCGAAGTGGATCTCAACTTACAAACGAGTAAGTAACTTGCCGAGAGTGGCATTTAATTCGTATCAATCTCGTTCTAATTAAGCATCGGCTACTAGAAAATTTTCATTTCTCTGTACCATGTCTGTAAGTAGGACATCTCCAGATTCATAAGAGTACTTCATATTACATTTAATATTTTACGTTTTATTTGCTCAGCAGTTCTGAGCATCTCTCACCTAGTTACGTAATAATACTTTACTCGGACACAAGCGCTTATTTTAGACATCACTTAATTCCAACTTTAAACCAGCCAGTTGATAAAGTTGATTCCATCTCTAATTATTGGACACATTATTGTATGAATAATTACAAGTAAAAGCAATGATCGTTTCTTCTATTCGCCCCGTTGCTTCCATTTTAACATTTATTAGCAATATTATATTATACGTTTCTTTTTTATCAACTCATAATTACATTCAACTTATAATTACATTTGAAAATTTAAATCTTAATTAACGATTAAAAAGTCAATAATGGAGATAAGTTTTTGCTCATTAAATAAATTTAATTATTCAATAACAGCTTAATTGAACATTTTATACCGTAAAGAATTTCATTTTATAAGAAAATATGTTTGATTTTGTAATAACATTATTATTTTAAATAAGTATTTTCTTATATTCTCGATAATATGTTTTAATCTGTCTGATGTTGGTTTGAATCTTTACTTATTGATACACTATATTTTGATGTAGATATAATATTTAAAATAGCGTAATCTTTAAATTTTCCGTAACGTACGTATTCAGTCCACTTTGAAAATGCGCGACATTTATTCAACTAACTTTGTTGGCGAAATGGGACCGTTATTCTTTGCCAAGAAGAAGATGCGATTAGGAAAAGTCATTGTCCGGCATAGCAGAGAAAGAGATGCGGTTGCACTTTATAATTCACGTAGCAACTTTCTCGTAACGTAAACAATTAGTCGGGTTAAGAGGCAGCGCATTTGAGGTAAGAAGAAAAGAAAACAGGAGGAGAAAAGTAAGGTCGACTCTAACATAATTACGTATATCTCATAGTTTGTGCCAACAACAAATCCTACGCTGCATTTTCCAGGCCGCAAAACAAATTAAAAATATGCATTTTCCACTTGAATCATTGAGTATAATCAAAAGAAATTGCCTATCCGGATGAAAAATTAAAAGCCGCGGCGCAAAGAAGAGTAAATGGAAGAGTAAGGAATATCGACAACCATATTATGTGTAGACGGCAAACTCTACGTTGTATATTGAAGTATTTTTTGTGGAAACACCCGTGTTTCTATACATAGCAGTTTTAATCTAAACCACAGTTTTCCGATACTAACCACGAACATAAATACTTTAGGTCTTTTTTCCCTTCACGCGATATGCCCCAAAACGTATGATAAAAGCGCACGCGGCGTCACCGTTGGAACAAGAAATAAATAGAACATAATTTGTCGCCGGAATAGATAGAGGAGCGTGAATACGGAGAGGTAAATTACGTTACGAAAGGAGGACGAGAAATGAGAATAAAAAGTGATAAAAACTTATAACACAGAGAGACCGGGGGAGGGGGGGAGAGCAAGGAAGATACAGATAACAGGAAGTGCAGCAGATAAATGAGGACGCGGGAGGATGTTGGGAAGAATACTCGACTACTACGGCATAATTACGGCTCTCTGATATACCCCGCCGCCCGCGAATCCTATCCTCCTACCCCAGTCGAAAAAAATAGACTGAGCACTTTCCCGGTTCTCCATTATAAATAAAGGAAACGCGAATGGGTCCTCAAATAAAGCAGCCGCGAAATCGCCCGACCGCGCAAATGCAGCACGCGCGCGCTAAAAAAGACGGCCACGACGCGAGGGAAGGGCGACAAAGGGTAAAAAACAGAGTAACTAAAAACAACATGTAAACCGAGCGTCCGCTTTACGGTGGTCTGAATTCAAAAGAACGGCGGCCGTCGGTCGTACTGGTACCTAATATTATATAGTTCTTGCACGCAATTTTTTAGTTTACGAGTGGGGAAAACTAAAGAAAGCACAGCGCTTTCATAATTCAAGTGTCGATATTCGCGCGATCGATTATGCGGATTAGTCAATATTTGATTCGACAGAGCGGAAGCGAGAGGATTAGAGTCATAATAAAAGGCACGAGCGAAATAAGGCAGCCAAGAGAGAGAAGCCCGGACAGAGAAAGCAGTCGACTCCGTAATTACATATCTCTGATAGACTGTGCAAATGCCGAACTTTATTCTTTATCTTTCTCTCGCAATTTTCAGATATTTTCTCTATAGTCAGCTGCAAATAAAGAGGCAAATGTAATTATTCATTTGAGGAAATAAAAGAAGATATACATAGATAGACGCATATATTATATAAAATTGTTTAAAAACTATGTAAAAACCTTCTTGTTTATTGTCGCACTTAAAATATCATCCGTTTACATTTGTACCTCGCAAGTATTAA
Source organism: Temnothorax curvispinosus (assembly GCF_003070985.1). Taxonomy (NCBI): domain Eukaryota; kingdom Metazoa; phylum Arthropoda; class Insecta; order Hymenoptera; family Formicidae; genus Temnothorax; species Temnothorax curvispinosus. Next base: position 67,342 of record NW_020215866.1, on the reverse strand, counting down.
CAGTGCATGAATATTAAAACGAATATTATGATAATGTTTCGCTCGTGAGATCAAAAAGGGGATAATTTTAAATGTACTACTCTGAAAATTTTTATGATAAAAGAAATACACAAGAGACATATATCAAAGAGCAGATATTCTTCCGCTTCATTTTAGTGACAGACTAAAAACATTTTTGAAATAGTTTTGTTAAAAGTAGCTTCTTTAAAATTTCAACCTACCCATCTCCGTGTGAATGGCTTAAACACAATAAATGAAGGAATACGAAATTAAACAAGATAAATAAAAAAAATATCAGAGCCGGACGAAAATAATCGATTCGGATGCAATAGCATCGCACCAAAATAGCGCTCGAAAATCCTATCATCCAATACGGGCGATATGAAATCCGCTAAATATGAAATCCGGTTCGATGTGCGGTTGCAAATAAAGTAACGGTAAGCAACAATAGTTGCTGTCTGTCATTACTCGATCGAAAAAATATAATAGGCCGTAGATATGTAGGCAAACAATGCGTCACGTTGAAAAAGCAAAACCAAAAATTGTAAGAAAAAAAGTAGACGATACTAACAGACTTAAACGCTATACATGTGCATAATGCTGGATTCACAGTTTTCATGGCACACAGTTTTCTCTCTTAATACCGTTATCCGTTGTTCTCTCAAAAACAAAGGATAAAACCGCGAAAGGAGTAAGAAACGAGGAAAATGGGAGCACGAGCGAAGGAGGTACGCGTGAGCATAAAAGTGGGAATTAAAAGCGTTTCTGCACTTCTTTTGGGGCAATTTTCTTTTTCTATACGTTGTACGACCGAGGAAACGTCATTTGAAATCCAGATTTCCTCATTCACATTGGCACTCGTACAGCGATTCTTTCTTAAATTAAGTGCAAAATTGGCATTTTAACAGTCATTCGATCGTTACGGTTTTTTTTTATCTTTATTGGCCTATTCTGCACTTGATCGTAGAAAAATCGTCGAACAATTTTGATCACTACTTTCGACAAACTTATTTTTTTCCATTGCAAAAAAATCCGCGCAGTCGTCCTGCCGTGGCTTCGAGACACTTGGCACGGACAGTGTACGACAAAGGATAAGCACCGCTTTTGCGATGTAAATTAATAATAACGGTTGTAAAGAAAGGGAATTTAGCTTCTTTTATGAAAAATAAAATATTTTCCGTAAAAAGTTTTTAAATTCTAGTCATTAGTTTAGAGAGAAAAATATAGTCCTTAGACTTTGAAAATAGATAAAATGTGTATTAAAAAATATATATCTTGTCACGTTGTTCGATGTAGTAATGATGTCACGTATTCCGTGTATCCCTATAAATTTGTATAGTTACAGCACCAGGAGATGGCCAAGAATATCTGGAGGTACTGATAGGTGTCCTCACTGCCATTATACTGCTGCTCCTGCTGGTCTTCTTCATCATCCTATTTTTAAATCGACGACAAAAACTACAGAGTTCCCCGACGGTGTTAAAAAATCCATTTGGTTTTGCCATAAATATGAAGGTAGAGAAAAATCACGTTTTATTCGAGATTTAGAAATAACTATAACTTGAGATGAATTGAAATAAACTGAAGTTTTACGATTTATTATAGGGTCTTCTGTTAAATCTAACACCCGGTGGGATGCTGACAGCGGAAACTGCCAATCACGTTTCACCTGACATGCCGGAAGACGTCAGTATGCACGAGTCACTTACGATGGAGCAATTTAATTCGCCGCTCGTCAGTCCCCAATACAAATCCACGTATGCGATTGTAGCCAATTCCGGTGAGTAAGCATTAGCGTCATGCTAATTGTCTGCATACTAATCGCAATTAATAATAACGCGCTGCCATGCTAAAAATGGCCGTTGTTATCGGGAAAAATGGAGAATGAACAACAACGGTGCTGTTTTTCAGAGACCCCGAAAGATTTCAAGAACATAGAAGTTTCGGAAGAGAATGTACGGCTAGACGCAAGACCGGAATCCGCGGTCGGTCCATCCAGCTGTTCCTCGTCGCCGACTAACTCGCCGGCTCGTCACTCCCAACATTACAGAACCCTTCAAAGTTATAGCAGTCCAACTAGGAAACTCAATATCGCGGTTACGCCCAATCACCAAAGGGACGTCGATCAGGTTCACTCGAAACGCTGGCATACAGCGCCAAAGGAGAAGCACAAGGTACATATTAGTTGTATATCGTACAATTTAACGGTGCATTTGACTGATTGCGCCGCGCGCGAGGGCAAAGGAAAAGTACATCACGGGACGGGAAATCAAACTTGCCGCTATTTCAAACTTTAATTTTTCGATATGAAAGCGCAATTTACGTCGACTCCTCTATCTTGTTGCAAAGAACTTGTTTTGAGAGCGAGAGGAAGATAGGAAAGAATCACGAAAAGTTTTAAAAAAAATTACTCAATTACAGATACCAGCACCTGTCGTCAGTTGGAACATCGCACCCAGCATGAACAAGCCGTACAAGTGCAAGGAAATAGAGCCAACCAATATACCACGTCAGTGCCTACGAACGACAGAGAAACTTGGCTCCAGAACTATAGGAGAGGTACGATATCTCTTACGAAAACGTTTGTTATATAAGTAATGTGTAAAAATTCAACTGAAGTTATGCAAAAAGAAACAATTCAAAAAACAATAGAAGCTATTCAATAAACGTTCCTACTTTCTTATGTATGTGGACATCCATTGCCACAAAAGGCACAAAATATGCATCTTCTTCACACGTATCGTATATCGTAATAAAAAGGAATTTAAATATTAAAGAAAAACTGAGAGAAAACCCATGGAAAAGTATGGTCTTAATTAATTATGCACTTGAGATACGACATGTATAAATATGCCCGCAGCTTGTGACGGATGCGCGTTGTGACCGTTTCGCTTGCACTTAATGGTAGCTGCGGGCGGTGACGAAATGTAATATACATATTTATCTAAACGACATGTATGTATCCTGATATATATATTTGCTTTTCTTTCTAGCAATACTGCGCAATTTCTCGAACATGTATAAATAACATTGTCGACATATTTTTATCCGTATCTCTTGAATGTTTTTGAACTGATAAGGACAATTATTTACTATCGCCAAACTTTAAACTTGACTTGAACAAAATATCGACTTGAAAAACATAGGCATTGAGATAAAGAATTATTCCAATGGAAAAGATAAAAAAATCACTAAATGATTTCGCGATACCTATCACACGTTAGACATATGTATACTAAAAGTATTGTATGATTTGCAGGCTATAATATGCGAAGCTGTTGGTCTAGACGAGATCATATCTGGCGCTCCCAGATTAGTTGTTGCTCGCGTACCCCTGTGTACCAGCGACATTCGAACTAACAACGCAGTAGACCAGATGAGGGAAGTGCAATTTCTATCGTGTCTATCCGACCCGAATGTGGCACGTGTCTTAGGGGTCTGCACTGTCGAGCCAGTGCCGTGGACGATCATCGAGTACACGGAACTCGGTGATCTCGCTCATTATCTTCAATATAGTGTACCGCTCACGGGAACGCTCAGGCCAAACTGCAATCTAAAAGCTCTTAGGTAAAATCTTCTTTGAAATGATCTTTATCTGACAATTAACTAAGCTTAGATATCATCTGCATTGCTTGCTTTACAAAAATTTCTCGTATATAAAATAATCTGTTTGACTGTTTTTAGTCAAAGTTGTCTACTGTATATGGGGACACAGATAGCATCGGGAATGAGATTCCTTGAATCGAAGAATTTGGTGCACAAGGACTTGGCGGCTAGGAATTGTCTGGTAGGTCGTTCTTACACCGTGAAAGTGACCGATATAGCCATGTGCAGCGATCTTTACAAGAAAGATTACAGCGATATAGGAGGTAGACCACCCGCGCCGATTAGATGGTTACCGTGGGAAAGCATTTTATTGGTAAATATATTTAAAATTTTATGTTTTTTTTTCAAGTGTCTCTATAGTTTTTTTTATCAAAATCATGCCGCAATATTCTATAGCATAATTTAGATCCTTAATTTTAATTATAGATTTTTTGATCAATTTACGAAAATTGAAAAAAATTACCATTTAATCCCGGTTTCCAATATTTTTGTAACGCACATACAAAGTTTAAACTAAAAATCAAATAAAGCAAATTTTCACATATAAAACCGTGAAATCTATTTCTTCTATTATTATTTATGAAACAAATATTATTCGAGGCTCATCATTTTCATTAAAAAAAAAGTTGATTTCGGATTCAATTTTAAAGAATCTGTTGCTATAAAATTAAAATCGTACTTTGTGAAATAAATGTATATATTTATATACGTGATAAATCTTAATAGCGTGTCGAGAGTAAACAGCAACAATATTTTAATTTTAGGATAGGTACACATGTTCGAGTAGCATATGGTCTTTTGCCGTGACACTCTGGGAGGTAATGAGTCTGGCTAGGGAAAAGCCCTTTCAGCATCTGTCAAATGATCAAGTTATTCAGAATGCCGAGCATATGTATTACGGAGCGGAGCTACAAGTAAGCATCTTATTTGATCACTTTATTCATCAATTAATCATTTCCGAGTCCATCGATTTATCATTAAATTTTGCTTGATGATAGAATGTTAATATATTACAAATTACCCGGGAAAAAATGATTAGATATAATCATATATAATTATATCTGGTATATATATAATTATATATGTTTTTATATGGGGTCATATCTGATTATACATGGCCACATGTGCAATCAGTGGTCCCACATACAACCAGATATAGCACCATATCTACTTGTATATAAATGTATAAAATTTTATGTGAAGCCAGATATAATGATATGTGAGTAGTGCACTCTACATATAACTAGATATAGTATTATATACAACTATGCAGTCATATATAGCCAGATATATTAATGTGACTAATCTGGCGCTATATACAACCAGATATAGCACTATATCTAATCGTATGTAAATGTATGTGAAGCCAGATATAATGATATATGAGTAGTGCACCCTACATATAACTAGATATAACATTATATACAACTATATATGAAGTCATATATAGCCAGACATATTAATATGCCTAATCTTGTCCTATGTACAACCAGATATAGCACTATATCTGTATAGATATAGATTCGCAAGTCGTCATATATGCTGCAGATATTTAATCCTAAATTTAAAAATTTATTTGAATCGTTTTTATATATATTATAGATATTAAATTCAAAAATTCGTTACATAATATTATATAATTCAGTATTATAAAATAATACTGCAGGTCATGTGTGCGTACTCGGGAAAAAAAATTATATATAATTATATATAAATATATATGATTATATATAATGCAATTATATATGAATTTTGTCTCTATATGATCATATATGATTATATGTAATCATATATAATCATATATGACCGTATATAGTGAATAGATCATATGAATAAACCATATATATTGGAAAAGAACTGTTAACTTCGATAATAAAGCATTGATAAATTAAGATGTATATTTTTTTCAAAATCTATAGAATCAAAAGTGAAATGATTTATTCCATGCATATATTACAACTTGGCACTGCTTGACATGAGACAGTGCCGTGTCTCTTTTTATACCACTATCCGTCAAATTTTAAATACGAGAAACGAATCCTATATATATATATAAAGTTTCACATACATTTTGACATGATTATATATAAGTTCATATAATTTATATATAAAGTATATATACATATATATATAAGAATTAAGCATTTATCCATGTAGATTATATATGATTATATATAACCATATATAAACTTAAATTCGGATTATCCGATAGATGGCATCCGATAGGATTTATTTCTCGTATTTAAAATTTGACAAACAGTGGTATAAGAATGGTATCAAGAGACACGGCAGTATCTCACGCCAAGCAGCGCCAAGTTATATGTAAATCATTTCACTTTTGATTCTGGCTTTTGAAAAAAATATACACTTAATTTATTCCTTAATCGAAAAGTTAACAGAATTCTTTTTTAATATATATAAAATATTTATTATGTTAGATATATAATCACATATGATTATATATAAAATCGACATTAGATATAATTAGATATAAAAAATGGCCCGATATAATTTGTATATAATTACATATAACCACATACAATTATATATAACCATATATGGTTGTATAATTATATGTGGTTATATATAATTATATACAATTATATATAATTATATCGGGCCATTTTTTTTATCTAATTATATCTAATGTCGATTTTATATAATCATATGTAATTATATCTAATCATTTTTTCTCGGGTTAGTCAAATCTTACGCAATCCAACTTCGTACATATTGCATGTAGTCGTATACTAATTAAAAATAACTCCACGAAGTAATTATATAATTGAAATATTTGCACTTCACAAAAGCCGTGAATAAAAATTCGACGAAACTTTTTGGTTATTATTTGCTGTTTAACTTCAAATACCTGTATTTTAGGTATTTCTACCGAAACCAATGATGTGTCCGGAGGAGGTCTATCGGATGATGTGTTCATGTTGGAGAAGAGATGAAACATCGCGACCAACCTTCAAGGATATCTACATGTTCCTGAAGAATATAATAGCGGACTATCGACCTGGTGCATAAATAATCTTGATTAACTGTGATACGAAATGGCGCGAATCCCCTGGGATGTGAACGACGTTGTCGGAAATATTCCGAGTAGGAACGAAGCCGACGGCATGACGCCTCGCGCGAAATCAGATTCTCCAGAAAATGTACAATCGTTAGTTTTAGACATACGTGTATCGGAGGCGCATAGATCTCGTGTCTCCTTATACCTTGCGCAGAAAAACTCGACAAATGAAAAATTGCACGCTGAGCGCAAAGCTCAGTAGCGATCGGAAATGATATCCCCCGCGGACTCTATATCGCGCGTAAGTAATCTGTTTTTCAGACGAGAGCAATGGCGATAACGGACGTCTCGGAGCGAATGCCAAACGAGCACGAGGAGAGAAATGTATAATTGACGTATAAGTGTTAGGTTTGTTTTCTTCAGATAATCAAGATCGATAATTTCGCTCTTCAACTCGAGTGTATAATCGCGTCACTTTTGTCTGGACGTTTAATTAAGATTTCATTTTCTAGTCAATACGAATCTTTAATTCTCACGAAAGTGCTATCGTGTACAGTATTCTAATATTAATAACGTGTAATGTACGCTACTATGCTCAGTACTGATAAAGTCTATCCATTTGTACATACAAATTTAGGTTTTAACGCTAGGTAAATGGGAAATTTTTACGGCAGTAAGTGTCACGACGGCTGGTTTTTCTTTCCTTTCATCTCCATACTTTAAATTATTATGTTTAACTCTTCTGCAAGCCAAACGATATACGGAAATGGCGCTAATAAATTTATTTTTATTTTGAGTCTTAAATAAAATTAATGAAGTTGGCTCAAATGTAAAAAAAATATTCGTAAAAACAGAATCGCGCAATTTAAAAAGAAGTTAGGAATTCAGTCGATTAAATATTAGCGTGACATAATTTTATTAGCTTACCGTCTTACTACGCCCTAAAAATTTCGGCTTAGTCAACTTGTATATACATTCGAAGCCCATCAGTAGTAAGTACTTATTATTCCATCGTTCGTTTAAGTTAAAGCTGTACTATGTTAAGAGGTGTAGATCTCAAGTATGTTCTTTCCAAGGACGTAATGTGAACATATCTTCGACCGTTTTTATTTAAGAAACAGAAAATGATGCTAAAAACATCTGCAGCAATGAGTATCGTGCTTTGGAAGGAATTAATAAAAAGTTAAACAAAAAACGCCATATGTTTGTTGGAATTTTAAATTACGGACGCTTGAGCGCATCGATAGCAATACAAAATAAAAATGTTAATAAAGAGATAAAGAATAATGAAATAATAATATATATGTATATTTATTTTATTACTACAAAATAATCTTATTTATTTCTACAATTAAATAATATCTGCTATAATCATCTTTACTATATTTTCGATTCATATAAATAATATTTTTATATAGTTGCTGTTTTTAAATATGTTAATAAGTCGAATAATAATATGAATATAAAAATTAGTTTCACAAAAAAAATAGAAACGTTCAAACGTCCTATCTCTTACTTTACAAACTTAAAAGGACTAAATAAGTTTCCAGGTAATCTTTATCGCTATGATTGTTTGTCGATTATGTTAAAAAGAGCAAGGTTGATATCAATCTCGATGATAAAATCGAATGATAAAATCGTTTGTAGAGTGCTTGATAATGAATCAATCTTTTCAATAATAAATTGATCTGAATTGATCCATCTTATGAAAGATCTAATGAAAAAATCTATTTTATTTGATTACCTGATTTAATTAAGTTTTAATTTTTTAATTGTGAAGTTTAAATCTTTTCGGCTCTCTTACTTGTAGAAACATCTTAATTATGTATATTAATAGTTATTAGCATATTCTACCACTATCTTGAAAAAAAGTTGTTGAAAATAACGATAAACATTTTCTAATAAAAAACCTTCTTTAAAAAAGTTAATAATAATTTATTTGTAGACTTATATTTAATCTCAAGATGATCATTTTAAGTACTTTTTGTAATTAAAACAAATGTAAAATATACTAAACTCTAAAATAGATAAGACAAACGTTTATATAAAGATTATTTACTATTATTTTTTTATACTTTTGCTCTGAAATTATGTCCGTGTATTAAAAAATCTTCTGTAATCAGTAACGTAATATACAGCTGGTATATTCCTATTTTGCACACAAAAATTGATCTCTGTTTTTACAGATGCTTCTCTTTACCTGTTTATTAAATAACTAATTTATATTTTTATTTGCGATATAAAGATACGGTAAATTTGCCGATGTAATTAATTAATTATTATTTAAAATTATTATTTAGAGCAGCAGCACAGGATATGTACATTATATGCACATACTAAATATTACGCTATATATAGTACTTACTATAAATTAAATTTTATAATTTTGCACATAATACGTGCAAAAATTTCCACGAGTAAAATTCTGATATATAATCTCTGGTGTCATTTGATGATACTAGATAATGAGACCCGTAGAAGATTGATAAATGAGATTGATAAATCTGTTATGTGATGTTCCGCAAATCCGCGGATTAATATTACAAAAAATATTTGTTTAACGTGTTAAAGATATAATCAACCATCGTGATTTTAATCTTGGTATATCAAGCAAACAACATCTATAAAAAAGTAGCTTCCTTGCATTTACAATTAATATAAGAAAAAAAATTATTTATATTTATTAGATATATGTAATGGGCATTTTTAGCGTTAAATATGAGACACAAATATGAATTTATATCTAAATGGCTGCATTTTTTTCTTAAAATGTATTTAATTAAGTTGAATAATACTACGTCGTTAAATTAAAAATTCGGCAGTAAGATTAAAGAAAGAGAAAATGTAAGCTTTAGTTTAAAGTTCAATATTGCATAATTATATAGCAAATACCGTTTTGTGCACTACAACGAACTCTTTCCCCTATGACACAATTGACTTAACAAACTTTCGTTTGTTATCTCCAGTCGACTTATCAATATATTGCAAAAACGTGTTAAAGGATTGCGATGCTGGTACCACATATTTCGAATGGAGTAAATGCAATAAGCGCACGAGAAATGAATTCAAATCTCTCAAAGCCAAATATGTCATTAGACTCGTGAAAATGTCAACAAATTAATAAATGGCGATACGAGTCAGTCTCTCAAAGCCTCGTTACAGCTCCACCTATCCTAAGAATATGTGATTATCTATTGAATGACGAATTGTAGAGGCTTGAATCAGCGTTATCTGACATCACGTAATGATAAAGACAGATAACAAAACTAAATGAAGTGAGCTCGCGTTACAACGGGTCTTTCCGGCCGTGTGTGCGTGCCATTTACCCAAACGTGTATGTATGTGTGTTCGTAACACCTATCGCCTGCGTTCATATAATGGTGGCAGCCGGGAACGTGAGACCATTGAATCGCCGGCTGTCAGAATCGTACGCTACTCCGACACCTCTACTCGCCGAAAAAATGAGATCCTGCACGCTTATATTTGTCGCTCTCGCGACCGTCCTGCTCTGCATTGGTAAGTGATCATCTTTTATATAAAATAAAAAATTATAACACACTAATATATATTTTCGAAACACTAATATAAATGTGTCATAGATTTTATACACATGAGATTTAAAAAAAGGAAGATTGATTTCATACGCTCTAAATTATATTATCTGATTCCAAAACTATTATTTAATTGTAATGCTAATAAAGTTTTTTTTTTCATTATAATTCAAAACCTGTTGTTTAATATTAAAATTAAACTGTAACAAAATTAAAATGTAAAGTTTTATTACTTTAGATGGATATTTAAATTACCCAAATGTCTCGTTACTGTCCTTTATTTTTATAATTTCTTTTTGCTGTTATATTTCTTTCATTCTTAGAACATTATGTTTTTTTAATCGTATAAAATAGATAATTAACCTATTTTTTCTGATAAATACATTACGTAGAATTAATTTTTTAATGCTTGTACAGGTATTAAGATAAATCTATCGCGTGTGTTTTTCTATACCTACAACAAAAATTTTATCTAATCTAAATAGTTAATATTTAACTTTGTATATGACAGAAATACTATTTGACTGCACTAATGCAGAAAACATGTTTACTTTTACAATACCTTTTATAAAAGAAAACTACACTATTTGACTGCATCAATGCATAAAATGGTTAGATTCCGATAACTCTGGCGCCTTAATTTGACGATGGTTTCTGGCAGTACTTTTAATGCTGAACAAAAAATTATAATATAGGTCTTATAGGGCTAACTATTCTGGTTTTCGAGATATACAGTGTTAAACTGTATGTTACAGGTAAATAATGTACACAAGAACACGCATACCTTTTCCACTCGAGACAAAAACGTAAACGACGTAAGATATTTTGAGGTCTACCCTCTCTCCTCTGACTTGAATATAGGGCGAAACAAGGTTTATCATTGTCACGGTTCGTGTTTTCAACTTTTCACGCGAACCGAGGTTCACCCCCACCTCCCTCCTGCTTTCGGGGGAAGTGCGGTAGCCCCTCCCTCGCTTACGTGTGTACTGTTTATACACACACACAATTGAAGTATTATTTAAAAATTTATATAAACTTTCCACGCATGAAAAGTTCACGCATACACTTTTTACGCGAACCGAGATTCACCCCCACTTTCCCCTGCTTTCGGGGGAAGTGCGGTAGCCCCTCCCTCGCTTACGTGTGTACTGTTTATATACACACAATTGAAATATTATTTAAAAATTCATATTATTTATTTTTAACTTTAACACTGTATATCTGGAAAACCAGAGCAGTTAGCCCTATAAGACGTATATAATTTTTTGTTCAGCATTAAAAGTACTACCAGAAACCATCGTCAAATTAAGGCGCCAGAGTTATTGGAATCTTGCCGGATATAAATTACTCGAATGTCTCGTTACTGTCCTTTATTTTTATAAATTTCTTTTTGCTGTTATATTTCTTTCATTCTTAGAACATTATGTTTTTTTAATCGTATAAAAGAGATAGTTAACCTATTTTTTCTGAAATAAATACATTACGTAGCATTTTTAGATGCTTGTATAGGTATTGAGATAAATTAAAATTAAAATTTGTGTGTGTGTGTGTGTGTGTGTGTGTGTGTGCGTATGTGTGTGGGTGGGTGGGTGGGTGTGTGTAGATGTGTGTGTGTGCTATGTAAATTTATTTTTTTAGGCCTTGAATCCTTATCTATCGCGTGTGTTTTTCTATACCTACAGCAAAAATGTTATCTAATCCAAATAGTTAATATTTAACCTTGTATGACAGAAATACTATTTGACTGCACTAATGCAGAAAATACATGTTTACTTTTACAATACCTTTGATAAAAGAAAACTACACTATTTAACTGCATTAACACATAATGCAATAATACATAAAATACATGTTTGCTTTCAAAATATCCTGTTACACCTTTTATACCTGACATAATTTTTGATCATCGGTGCAAAGGAAAATGTTCGAATCTTAGGCGCATTTCAACAAAATCACGAATTTGTTTTCAGAATATGCCAATGCACAAGAAATATGTCCCCAAGAGAACTGTGTTGTACCTGACAAGTGCGAGGAATTGGTAAAAAGTGATACTTCATGCCAGCAACAGGGTACATTGTGCTGCAGCGTAGGTAAGTTCGCATTTTATAGAATATTACACCACATCGCTATATTTACAAAATTAAAATATGATTATAAAAAGAAACAGAGGTCATATCATAGAGACTTCTGCACATCGATCAAATTGATAAATCAAAGTATCGTGTATTTTTTATATTTATATATATAAAAACCAATATCTTTTATATTTATATTTTATATTATATTAATTAACGTACAATTATTGTCAATCCTCTCGCATAAATAAACGCAATAAATATATTAGTTAATTAATAAATATTTTCGCGACATATGATATATAGGTCAGCAGATCAGCATACTTTCATGGAATTCACTTTATAAATTTCGAAAACGTCTGACAAATTAATTTATATAACACTTTCACGCGTCGAAATGTATAACACCGTATGCGCGATTTCTCATTTCTACTTGATTTCTATCAAATGATATCTTTTATCATATAAACACAGATTCATATCTCGAAAAATTATTTTTTAAGAACTCTTGTGACATTCATTAATTTCTAGCAATATCTTGATTTTTAGAACAAACGACTAAATTAAAGAACATTAAAGTTTCTTCCTGTTATGTAGCAATAAAGCCTATGAAAAAGTCATTCCTTTGACTTGTTACGGAAAGAGCGTTTCTTCTTTATCATTAATCAATAAATTTTTTTAAATTAAAAATTCTTTACCATTACAGTTAAATCGGAATTCAGAACTCATTGCCGTCACCATGGTGGAATCTGCACGAACTCGTGTTCTCCGACCCTACAGCACGAAACGGATGACTGTACAGACGGTCAAGTCTGTTGCGTTTTGGTTTAGATATAACTAATAGATAAATAACTAAAACATTAATAATTACCCAATGTATAATCTCACCCTAGTTGCAACTATTAAGTCCTAATTTAATTATAACACAACAAAATGTCAAAAGAATAGTTTAGCGTTTAGCATTTTTAATTTTCTAATACGTCTAATATCGATTTCAAAATAATATCTGTCTTATATGTCCCAATACAACACTACAATATATTAAATGTAGTTTAAATAAAAATTTCTTATAAGTAATAAATTGTCACAATTATTTTGATCCAGCTAGATCTGTATTTCCCTCGATAATATCATGATTATCAATATATCAACAGCAGCATATAATCAATCAGGAATTAAACTCTATCGCATGAAAACTCATCCAAAAACTGTACATAATGTTAAATTATAGATTAAAACAAGCTATGTCGGGAGACAGTATTCATGAAATAATATCTGCATTTTTCGTCATCTTCTCTTATACAATTATTTTTTAATAAATTGCCAAATCTCAAATTAAGCTTTTCATCGATAGTGTTATTAGTAGAAAAACTATATAAAAGCCATTTTCGGTAGAATATTCCTCTTGCATTCCTCGAACAATCATAATTTGAAAGGTAAGTCAGGAAGGGAAAAGGGCAAGAAAACAAAGAAAAGGAGAGAAGGTAAGCGGGATATACCGCGAAGTTTTATCCGGAAAGAAAAGTTGCCCGGAGCGGAGACGAGCTGAGACGGTTGACAAAAGGTCGGTCAAGGAACAACATGTACAAGAGAGGCGGCCAAAAGAAGGACAGAAACAAGTGAGTAAGGGGAGTAAGAGAAAAAAAAAGAAGAAAGAAGAAGGTGTACGAGGGGAAGGGTATGCTTCGCCATGGGCTATCCAGCCAGAACGTAGGATAATACGTATAGATATATATATATATATATATATATATATATATATATATATATCTGCACACACAAAACGGTATTGGTTAGCCCTCGACGATCAAGAATCATGTAGGAAAGAAAAAGAGAAGAGGCAACATAAAATAGGTATACAAAAGTAATATGTTCGCCTCATTTTATTTGCGAATATATAATTGACATTTTTATATTTTTTAAATTTTCTCTTTCGCAGTAATTATTTTTAAAAATAATAAATCAGAAGGAACGAAGATGAGTTGTAAAAGTAAGAGACGAGAATTTTTAATTTGACGAATTATACGTAATCGTACGGATATATAAAAATATATATATATATATATTAATTGACCAAATCTCTAAAAATGTAACCGTACAAACTTTCAGCGCAAAGATGAAAATAAAAATAACTTTGCGCATTCCGTCCTTTCGATAAAGCTCATTCTATAACGTACTAGAGAGTATGTGGCAAATGAGAAAGCAGGTATAAAACTGAAGTAGATAACACGATAATTACGACGATGAGGGAGACAAGTTGGAAAATGAAATACGTTAAAAGGTCGCGAGAGAGTCGTTGACATTTCCATCGAACCGCAATATCGCCATACTCAATTTTGTTTAAATTTCTCCTTCTATTTCTGTTATAACGAGCGCAATTGAAAAATATGCGAAGGGAGAAAAAGAAAAAGCACAAGAGTTGTGTCGCCGCGGGCGTTACGGGCAGATGCCAATATGACGCGGTACACGCACGTACAAGCGCAAGAGAGCCGTTTCGGCTGGCCCGGGGGTAAAAGCGCATAATATTACGCAGCGGAACAAGAAGAAGCTCATCCCTTCCACGACTCGCCCGCCCGCAGCATCAGCGGCGAAGGACACCCTCAGGGTTACTCGGAGCCGAAGATACGAGAAGCACCAGCAACTTCAACGAGACTGCGATAACGAAACGGCGATAACATATTATCTCTGCCGCGCGTGTGCGCGCACACATACACATATACACACATACATACTTACACATACGAGTACTTTAAGGAGCGAAACGGAAAGTACCGGTGAAGAACTTTGAAAGTAAATTTCGCAAAGCGCACGGTAACGCCCGCGGTGGTAGATTATCCTAATCTCATTATTTTTCTTGCGATAAATGATGCCATCAAGCAAGTAGAATGCGAAGTTCAAGAAGAAGGGGGAGGAGGAGGAGGAGGAGGAGAAGGTGGTGGCGCAGCCCCGCCGCGAGCGATGCAGGCAAATGCCGGCGATGTGATGGTACCCACGTACCTCCTGCCTTGCCTTGTCTTGCCTGCATGCATGCACGTGCATGCATGCCCCCCTACATGTACATATTAAAATATGTATATACGTATACGCGAGTCGTTTCGGTTGGCCCGCGGGTGAAGGCGCGTGTGAAGGCGCGGGATCGCGCGACGTGGGAGAAGAAGAAAGACGCCCGTCTTCCCCTTTCTTCTTTTCGCGTTCATCCCTATCGTTGTGCGCGAGGAGATGCCCCCGGGGGTAGACGCGCGGTACTCTACACCCCACTACAGTGAAGTGGTACGGTAGTGGTACGGTCGTTCCGCTGCGGGCGCGGAAACGAGAGGAGATAGCGGCGAGCTTCGTCCTCTCCACCTTCGTGTCCCAGTGAGAGAGGTGGTCGAAGGGCGAGTCAGGGGCGGGGAAGGGAGGGGAAAGAGAGAAAGAGAGGGATCTATGTTGCCCCGAAGATATCCAGCGAGACAATGCGCTCCATGATGCCTCGGGCGACTCCGAGGCAGACCGTAGTTCTCCCTCGTTTTCTGCTCCCTCTTTCCGTCCTGGCCTCTGGCGATTCTTCGCCCTTCCGTCTCGCTCGTTCTTTCCCTCTCCTTCTTCTCTTTCTCGTTTTCTTCTCTCGGGCAGCTTCTCTCTCTTTCTCGCCCGCTCCGAGGCCCTTTCCGTTCACTAGTTACATGAACTTTTACTGATATTGAAATTATTCTATAAAATATACTGGATGTCTATATAGGTGTAACACCCGCCGTGAGTAAATAGAGAGGATTAATCTGAATAGAGAAGTCCTATATTGTTTCGTGATTTTCGCAATAAATAATGAGAAATTAATTAATAACGATCTGCGAATCAGCGTGCGTCTGCGCGATTCGGAAGAGACATCCTAGCGTTTACGGTTGCTAACCATGCGGCGAGGTATTAAGAGGAGTGCTCTGTAAACAACAACGGCTATGTACGAATGACGTGTAACGCTAAAAATCTTCGCGCGCGTAGCAACTGTAAACGTTATGACTGTCTCTTCCCGTCGAATAGCGCGAACGCACGCTAATTCGCGATCTTTATTAATTAATTTCTCATTATTGTTTCTTATTTATTGTCATATTTTCAAGAAGGTATAAAACTTTTCTATTTAGCTTAATCAGCTCTACCTACTCATGATAGGTATTACACCTATTATCAGACCCTGCATGTATACACAGAGATGCATGTAATTCCTAGAAAATTAAATTCTCTTTTAAAACGATTATGTTAGGAATAGAGAAAACAAATGTCGGTTAACGTTTGACATATAATTAGAACAATTGATTTATAAATCTACCAGATATTTATTTTAATTTGCATGCAAGATCGTGAAGACACGAATACAAGCACTATTTACCCTATAAAATCTTTCAAGATGCCTGCCTATTAACGACATGGCCGTTTCATTTCATCATCTAAATACGGCTGGATTATTACGCGTCGTTTTCGGTGGCCTTATTCGGTCCTCACTTTGTTTCTCTCGGCATTCCCGGCACGTCATTACTTCTCTCTGAATCTCCGCGGCTGTCTCCGTCATGTTTCCACGACGTAAAATTTCTAGAATGTCACCCCAATTGCAATAAAGCGTCCTTCTTTGCCGCCGGCCCGCCCCGCTCTTGCCTCCCTAACATAGCCTCCTCCTCCTTCATCTCCCTCTGCGACGCTCTCTCCTAGTGCACGCTCGCTTGGAGGGAGTAACGATGCCCCGGAGCGGGCCTCCGCGGCGCGGCACCGTGGTAACGATAAGCAACGAAATGAAATATTAATGAAGTACCTGAGCGCACGTCCATTTTTCGCGGGCGTCTCACCACCAACGCCCCGGGTGCCGAAGAAAAAGTCGGCCGCCTCATCGGAAGTAAAAGAATCATCGCTAGAGAATAGAAGAGGAACAGTAGAAACGCTACGTCATCCTCGTAACATCTAGATTGCAATATTTTTTTTCGATTTAACAATACCACAGCTTATCGAGGAAATCTTGATTGCTTTAATTTTCTAGAATCTTATCTCTGTAAAAGAACGGGTAAACAGGGTATAGGATTTTTATATTATTATTAATTTCTTTTTTTTTGTACATTTAACATTTTTTCATTGTCACATTTTTGCCATTAAAATTATTTAAAAAACTTCCAAAAATGAAAGATGATCGAAATGTTGTGTTATGTTTTAATTTAAATTATGTTGAGGAAAGGAAGGAACGTAACGAGAGACAGTAATAAAGAAAAATACACTTTATTACAATTGGGTTATTATAAAAATTTTATATTTTTTGGAAATGGACCAAATTCAACCTCGAGGATTTAAAGAAAAATTAGGCATAGATATCACTAATCTTTGCATCTTCTACTAATCTATCGATTAAAACTTCTTATATCATTATCAAACTTATTTATGCATTTATGGACTCACATAACGAGAATGTTATGAATGCGCCTAGTTACGACAGTCTCTTCAAGCCCCGTCTCTTGCGAGGGTAAAACGATCACATCCCGATTATAACTGGCCGGTAATAACGCACTGCCTGCGTTCAGCCCTTCAGCGGAATTCGAGCGCCACATTTTCGCGAAACAATGTATGGAAAATAACCCATTGCGCACCTTTGCCGCCGCCGCCGCCGCCGCCGCCCCGGCGGTGCATGTCAGCGTTGGTTGCATTGCGATGAATACGAAAATACCCGGGGCAACTCCCTAATTGCAGTGAGAGGCAAACGAACGGAGGGAAAGAGAAACGAGAATAAAACAAGGGGAAGAGAAATAAAGAGAGAGATAAAGAAGAGAGGGGAGAGAGAGAGAAAGGTAGAGAAAGTTACAAAGAGAAACTATGATAGAAACGGGTGAGGAGTGGAGGAAAAGTGATCTATTCATCTTTTTCAGCAATACTTCCAGCGCTCTCCTTCTCACTCTTTCTCACCTTCGACGTTCCGTTGCTTCGTATATCTCCGCGGTGTACCATGTATGTACTCACCTTCGTTCCATCTCTTCTCCCGTTTCCCCTCCTCTCTCCCTCGACCCCCCTCTCTCTCTCTTTCTCTTTTTCTTTCTCCTTCGCCCGATACTCGGCGGTGTGTCTCTCCTCCGTCGTGTGCGACCGTGCGCGCGGACGTGTGCTTCGAAGCGGTCGAACGCCCCCGCGAGCCAACATGGACCAGCACCTTCTTCGTGTATCGCCGTCTCGCTCGATCTTCACGATCCTCACGAGTCGCCGCGGGACTCGTTGCCTACGAGCGAACACCGAACGGACGAAAGAGGAAAGCAAAACGGTCCGACGATATATACGAACGGCGCATGGGTGCACTTCTCGATACTTTACGTCGATATAAATAATATCGAGATACGCCGCAACTGATACGGTCGTAAGAACAAAATTAAGATGTAATATTAATTTAATTCTAATTTAAATCTATAAGCGCGCGCCCTCGTTCTTTATCTCTCGCTGAAGAAAATCATCGGCTTTATAAGGTAGAATGTATTTCATTTCTTTCCACAATTTCCATTACCGGAGAAAATTTGATCTTTCTCCATGCACAATTTGAACACTATAAGTAAGATTAATTCGTACGTTACTTAATCGAAAGCGGTAGGTAATATGCGTCACTCAACGCCCGCAATCTTTTTGCCTTTATGAACCTGCCGTGATTACCTTTCATTGCTTATAATAGCATATTTTCGGCAATATATACGAACGCGATAATAGTACGAACCATCGACATCACCGGCTCGGGATAAATTAGGAAAAAAATAAACCAGCGTCGAAAGGCTTTGCTCACCGCGACGCTCGCGGGCAGCGCGAGTTGCTTAGATTACCGAACACTTTTCAGGCTTGAACTCGCTTGATTACCGTACGCGAAGAGCGCGCGCTGACTTTTACTGCGCGGAATGCTACGCACCCAGGGAAAAGCAGAACTTTGACGCTCGCATGTAAATCTTATTTGCGAAAGGTGCGCAAAAGTGTTAGCGGGCATAAAACCGCCACGGTGAGGGAGTCAGCGGTGGGTCAGCATGGTGGCACTTAATGGAGTGGTTATAGGAGAATTATTAGACGAGAGCCTGAGATTAATTGCGGTTAAGCCTCCTCGTTAAAGCCGTCTGAATGAATTGAAATATAGCCCACGGTGACGATAAAGCAACGTTGTATTAATACACTATAATTTCCACACTCGTAAAGAATATTTCTTTATTAAATTGTAGTCGCGCGCGCGTATAAACATCGTTTCCCCCCCCTACACGGTCTTTCAAATAACGTCAAATATTTTTACGAAAAATTTCATCGGTGCTGTATTGAAATCTTTACGCTAGTATAAGAATTAAACATCCAAGAATGATGAAAAAAGAGCACGCAAATGAAAATTAAAATACTGCTGTTGTGATGAACTTTTCACACGTCTTCAAATGTCAATACACACGGAGAGAATTTTCTCTTAAAATTTACCCTGAAATCATGGCAGTTGTAGAGACAACATGTATTACAAAGAATTTTATGCGAGCTATTCTGATTAATATCTACCATAATGTAAAATATTAATATCTATTACATTAAAATATAAAGTGTGTTTGATTAATTTTACTAAAATATATCCAAGAAATTTCAATAATTTTTCAAAAATTACCAATCTGCTTGGTAATTTTTATCACGTTGTTTGTACCTAAAATGTCTTTTGTATATATTTCAAAAATTCCTTGGTTGCCAAGTTATCCTAAGTTTGTAGTGAATTTAAAGGTAAAATATAACTAAAAATTCTCTCCGTGATATCTATTCTGTTTCTTTCATAAATTCTCGTCCTTAAATTGCTAATTTAAATCTATTCAACAAAAATTTAATTTCATCAATTGTAGCTAAAATTAGTAATTAAAAGCGTTCAGTAATAAAACAATTACGCATTTGCCAGACATTATTTTTAATTTTATAATAGGTACAACCTGCACACAGGAAATAACATTGAAATAACATTCTCATTACAAGATCAATGGAAATTCAGTGATTTGCTAAAAACGTACTATAATGTGCTGTTAGTTAATTCTATAAAATAATTCCCTGAGGAGAGCGGCCAATTATGCCTCGTTGAACATTCAATGCTTTAGTTTCCGCTATAAAATTTACTGATAACAGTGAAATTGGGTACCCATAAAATAATTCGGTCAGATAAATTATGTAATCAGATAAGTAATATGTATATTCTCGTGTAAATCAAGAGCAACTTTCATGAAGTTACATACGCAAATAAAACAACATTGAGACAATATTTCAGATCTGCATTAAGTCTCACAAATACGCGCTATTAACACAAATGATAAGCGCATTCGATGGCAAGGTCGCGTTCGACCGAGAACATTTCAGCCTTTCCCCGCGCAGGCCCCGCGTGTTCCACGGTTCTCGTAGAGGCAGAAAGGCCCGCTGGAGATGCTTAATAGGCATTGTTGGAGGAGTCCGATCGCGCCTAGGTGGGAGTCGAGGCCCGGAGCACATCCCACGGCCATCTAGGCGAGTTGCCTGCGCCTTTCTCAGGGAGCGTTCTCTACCTTACGTAAGTTTGCGCAGGATAAACGAGGACGAGCGGCGCGACAGCGGGATGGAAGATCCGAAGTGAAGGAGGAAAGAGAGGAAAGTAGAACGAGACCGGGAGGGGGGAAGACGGGAAGAGCGGATGAACGAGCGGAGAAGGTGGATAGCGGAAGAAAGGAAAGGGTAAGAGAAAGAGAGCGGCGGCCGGAGGTAGAAGGGGAGATGAAAGGTGAGCTATGTCGAAGGAGAGAAAGACCGCAGGGGTCGTCTGGGATCTTCTAAAAATGATTCACAGCCTCCGGTAATTTACATTCGCTTGCGTGGGTGATCGTCGACTCGGGGAGGGTCGCGGGGAAGGATAGGGAGGGGGGAGAGGGGCCGCCGGCTAAACTCTCCTCTCTGCCGACTGCCATCGAAAAGGTTAAACATACACCCACCAGAGGTCACGTAACCATCGGAGAGAAAGACCGCTCAAGCTACCTCCCCCACTTCGGCCGGTCGTGTACGTGTACTTTGCGCATGCAGAACGATGCATGGCCTGCGAGGACAAAAGGGAAAGAGAGAGAAATCCACTTGGATCCCGGACTGATTGGCAGGTCACGCGTAAGAGGTTTACGGAAATTGATTCGAGTGAGAACCGGAGTTATCGACGTTTTTAAATTATCGATCCCAAAAGTCCCCTCGCTTGTAACCAGTATCAATTGCGAGGTTTTTCTCATCTTCAAAAATTATATTTCCCTTGAGTTAAATCTTAAAGAAATAGACCAAAAATCTTACTTCTCAATTAACTTTATCTCAATTATACAGAATTCAAAAACTCATTATGTATCAAGATAATTAAATATTAAAACTTAAAAACATTAGTAAAGAAACGGATTCTTCTCTTTTTTTGTACTAAGGCAGATTCGATACAGTTTACCATAGAATCCGTGATAAGGAGAACCTTCTGATTCTAAAATGCGTGCTTTATACGCAGAATCTGCTTAGCGATTTGTAAAAAACCGTCGTCTATACGGGAGAATAAAAGATGTGGGAGACAACGAAAAGCAAGCCAGGTCGGAGGGAGGAAAGAGAGGGGGAGAAAGCGAGGGAGGGAAGTGAATAAGAGCTGGACGGATAGGTGGAGGAGCGCGAAGCTCTCGCCTTCGGCACGGCACGACCCGTTTCAGAGACACGTAGGTTCAAACCAGAGGGCGAAGAAGAGCAGGGCGATGGGAGAGAGCGAAAGAGAAAGGGAGGGAGAAGGCTTCACCCTAAAATATGTGAACCCACGGGCAATACTCGGACTCTTCTCGTTACATCCCGCTGGATGCTCCGGGCGTATACCGGTCCGCCATGCCGGCAGAGAGTCTGTATATCGTATGATACAAAAACATCGCATTATTTTCCTCTCTCTCTGGACCGGAGCGCGCAAGCCTCTCCTCCCACCTCTTTCTTACTCTTCTGCTCCGCGAGGCGCCCGCGGGCATGTGACCACCATTATGCCCGTCCTCCTTCTCTTGTCCCGACCTCCCCCTCGCTGCCTCCTTCTCTCGTCCTCCTCCGCAACCTCCTTCCTTCCTTCCTTCGTCTTGTTCACTTCCCATCTCGCCGTTAGGATATCTCTTCTGCCTCAAATTACGTATCCGCTAAACGAGTCGAGACGAAAGCGCTGCTTACCGGTGACCGGCTAATTAATTGCGACGCAATGCTCGCCATGAAACGGATCCCTGCCGCGCGTGTTTCCGGATCCCGATTTCTTTTTCAGGAATTATAATTTGCCGTAGCGTGAAAGGCCTTATCGCGTTATATGACAATAAAACTTTGCTCTACACGAAAGATAGTGTCGGCGAAAGATATGTGTAAGAATTAATTAAACTGTAAGAATTAATTAAAAATGAGCTAATGATATGAACCAACTATGGGTTACACAAGCTGAGACAAAGAATGATTGTTAAACGCTACATTATATGAATGATTACTTTTGCCTGTCATGCTGAAATCCATTTCGGAATATGTTACTTTAGAAGATCGATCGATCTATCTATCCGTCATGTTTAGGCAGTGCTTACTTTGTGAATTGAGCGTCTACATCTGTCTTCTCACATTCAGGCGTGATGAAACGTAATGTTATCAATCATAGTATAAAGATCTTGTTGGGGTGTCACTTGTGTTGTTCCTTTTCCATTCGAATATTCAGCAAAGTCAGTAAATCAAAAATACTAACACTGCTTAATATTTCATTATTGTTTACTGAAATACACATAAATAAATTTTTACCTGACATTATCACTTAAAGAAAACTTGACATTTTTGCTTTGACATTTCTGCTTCGACATTTTCAGAGAAAATTCTAAATCTAAATTCATCAACAAAATTGTTATTAAAATTTAATTCAATTTAATAAATCTTCTGCTTTTTATATAATATGATGTATAGATAACTATATAACATATGCACACAATTATATGAAATTATACTACACAAGGGAAAAACAAAATATTTAGACACGCGTTCGCGCTGCGCGTTTTCCAAAAGCGAGGAACCGTCGTCCAAGAAGATTTGGAACGTCCCGTAATCGGCCGGCGGGCATATCGCCTAAGGCCAACGGCGGGGACCAGCCGCGAACGCGACCCAGGCAACGAACGTTAAAATGAGTCTCGAAATGGGCAAAGTCGCTCTTCTCCCGTCGCGCCCCGTTGGCCGGATCAACATACATATATACGAGCGTCACTTTGTCCCTGACGAAGTTGGCGTTTACGTATGCGAGCAACATCGTCCGGTGGGTTTGGAAGTGCCCGAGGCATTCTGGAACGATGTTGTCGGCCGTGGCCGTTTTGGCCCCGGGGCACCTCGAATACGACAGAGACCGAGGTTCCCGAGCCGCGCTTGGTTCCCCTTATATCGGCTCTCGCCAACTGCTCCATTATTCTCGATGGCCGATGGCCAATCGTATGGACAAGGTATCGATTGTAGTTTTACGAAGACGAAATTCCCCGATCGACGTTGAAAATGTTTCGGTTATTCGACGACAATGTCGACGCACAGGTGCGCCGAATTGTTCCCCAAAACGACTCTTATACAAATAACCGTTGGGAACGGTTTTCGCGTAAACAGCACCGCTGTTCTAAATTTCAGCATTTCTCGTACTAAATTTCGTAACTTTTATTTTAGTAAAGAGATATCTATCAAGCGCGATTTTTTCTATTCCTAAAGTTACATGATATCATCTTTATATTGTGTATTCAATAAATCGAACTATACCATCGCCCTTAGGGCAAGCATAATTCTGATCACCTAAAGAAAAATTATTGGCAATATTACTTTAACGGCTGATGTGAGTGGATGTCGTTTGCAAAGGTCAGTATGTGGTCAAGAGATTTATCGAATCTGCCTATTCTTGTTTTGGTATTTACGTAATCGTAAGTATAAATATCTAGCAGCTTGATAATAGCTAGATTCTAATTGACGCTTAACCAAATTCACCAATTTTTAATGAACGCTAACGTAACATTTATCAAAATTTCAATCTTATAAATACATTAATATTATTACATTTTATATATATATATATATATATATATATATATATATATTTATTATCTATGAATATAACAAATAATATAGGTTGTGGAAAAAGTAATCCATTATTTTTTCGTTTATTTCAAGGTTTTATTTAACATAGTTTAGGATTGTTTGATTTGGGTCAATATGCACCGTTTTGTTCTACAATTTGTTGCCATTTCAAAGGTAATTTCATGATGCCTCTCTCATAGAAGCCCTGGTCCCTACCTGTGCGAGGTGTATCTTTAACATCGAAATTACCGGAACGGAATCGACGAAACCAAAATTGCGCGCAATTGGCTGTGACAGTATCGGGACCATAAACACCATTCACAATTTCAGCCGCCTGGCTTGCATTTTCGCCTTTATCGAAGCAAAATTGTAAAATATACCGAATTATCTCTTTGTTGACGTCCATCTTTTACGCGCTATAACTCACAACTGAATCGACCAATCACAAAACAGTTATAGAATAACCTAACCTATGCGATTAATACATCACATGATATATATCACTAGAACCATATGCATCTAGCGAAAAAATAATGGATTACTTTTTCTCCAACCTAATAATATATTTATTATCTATAAATATATTAATGAATATTATTATCTATAAATATATAAATAAATATAGATTATTCGGTAAAGTTTAGCAATGTAAAATAATTACTAGCTTAACGTTATACATAGAATTTTGTTGCAAGATTAATAACAAATCGTAGATGATTTAAAAATGGATTTAAAAGTCGATATAAAACGACAAAAACTTCTATTTGCAGAAGACACATATAGAAATGATAAACGTATCGGATAACAATCGCTATATCTTACACAAACGGTCAAAATGCACGATCGGAGGGGGTTGAAACCGGCGCGGCGCGGCGCGGCGCGGCGTGCGGCAGTGCGATCCGAGTGGAGAGAATCGTCGCAAGCTCGGGGCAGTTGCCAAAACGCCGCGAGCGCACACGGGACAAAGACGAGTCGATGTTGGGCCGGTGGAAAGGACGAGGACGACAATGGATGGTCGGTGGTCGGTGGTGGCGGTAGTGAAGAATGGTGGTGGTAGCGCGAGAGGAAACCAGCGCGCGCGAGGACCGCAGCCACGGCAAAGAGCGTACACGTAACGCAGTCTAACGAAAGCCGCGGTGGTGCGCGGTGGTGGCTCGCGCCACTTTTGTCCTTCGGCCGAGAAGACACGTGAATGCCAACCACGTGGTCCAGTGCGTGACACGAGAGCTGGAGAGACAATCACGACGATTTCGTCCAGGTGCTTCATAGACAGTGACAAGTTTCCGCGAGCGCGACGAGACTCCAGGCTTCTCCAATTCGCAGCCGTGGACACGAGAATAACCGTCAACCTGGAGTCTACGTGCCAGAAACGGTGAGTGAGTCACGATTCATAATTATTCGACTCGATCGTGGAATGCGTTGAGACGTATGCGGAATACGAGTTTTCGAGCCACGTCAAGATGTAGATTTTTATGCGATTTTTATGACGAATGTGCGACGCGTGAAGCTAACTCGGAAGAACTCATCCCGCAACGAGAGATCTTTCCGTTCTCGGACTTGTTGGGGAACTGTTAAATTGTAAAATGTCTTAGGTAATTAGCGATTAATAAATTATCGATAAAATTCACGTTACGTGGGAAGGAACGGGTTGACCGCGGGATTGGCGTAATAACGCGATTCAGATGATTGCATCAACCACGATTGCTTTCTGACATAAACCTTTGACGCGATAATTAAACCTCGGGAATTATTATCGTGAGATCGACAGGGACGTATCTCGTACATTCGTTTTGCTCTTTACATCGTCAAGTATGTTTCGAGAGTATAATTGCCGCCACGCAAATTTATAGAAAGCTTTATCTCAATTATTCGATTATTACGTTACGTGAAGTCTCGCTCCGCGAGAGAACATTCACTTATTGCAGACCCATTCTAATTTCACTTGAAAATTTTTCTGACACGCTGTTTGTACTTTTCACTGTTGCTTTACTCGATCGAAGACTTCCGGGTAAAGAAACTATACGTGATACTGGTCGGTGCGGAAAGTATCTAGAAAAACCTATTTCTCTCGCTTGTTCTCTTCGTACAGAATGCCTTCGAAACGTACGTCGCGTGACAAACTGATATTCATGTATAGAAATGGTGTACTTTCACGTAGTTAATTATGTCGCTTGTAACCCGCGAGCGTTCCGGCCAAGAGCGTTCCGGTACGGAAAATTCGAACGAAAGTACAGGTGATTTTAAGTAACAGAAACGGACATTTTCTAGATTGGAAATCAAGCGGTCTTGCATTATAATTCTGCGCGTGGAGACACACGCTGCCATCTCGTTTAATCTATTTTGCATCATTCATCAAATTGTACGTTGCGAGTTGTGCATCCTCTCTTGTTTGTTATGCTCCAACCGGGAATGTCTTAAGATCCTCCTTCTCTTTCTGTACGCGGAAAACTGAGGGCTTAAAAATTAAGGACTTTAATCTCTTAAACGTCCCCGTGTCGTTTTCTAAATGTTTATTGCGGTAATTTCTCTTCCCGAGAGAATACTAGGAAGCTGTGGACAACGAATAATCGCGCACGCATCCGTGGGGCATTTTATATGATTGAGCTCTAAAGTGAAGTCGATAGAAAGTCAATCTGATCTCACAACGCATCGCGGGTAAAGAAAGTTTAATCTACGTCCGCGCGAGAGGGTTGTCGCTGCCTTTAGAAACGCGGCGGGACAATGCAATTGCTCAATCATTCGTCGCATTCCGCTGTCATCGAACAATAGTTACGATCAATTATGCACTTTGCGTCGCGAATAATCACACATGCGATGCAAGGAGGAGGCTCTAGGTGGAGATGGTTACATAAAAGTTGCTACAACATCATTCTATATCGAAATAAATTACGCGTTGCACCTAGCCAAAGATAGATTATGCAGCACATAAGAAAGTTTCATATAAATGACGGTAGAAAAAGTTAATTATATAAAGATCCTTTAATGTCATTTTTAGATTCTGAAGCTTATGTCCTAAAATTTAAAAATTTTTTTACAATTACGTATTCGTAAATTATGTTTGATCTAAACTACACTTAATTCTTAAGTGCGTTTGTGTGAGATCGAGCTGCAAATTGCAAGACTCATGTTGCATCAAGATACGTGACGAGTCAGTAGTGCTTCTCGTCTTGACACAATGAGCCATGAAATCCGAAGAGTAAATGTAGCAGTTCGTGAGGAGTTAAATACTTAAAATAAATGGCTATTATACGCGTGATGAGAAAAATTGGACAGATAAAAAAGTTAGAGTATTGATATAAATTATGGATAAAAATCTCGGCTATAGAACATATCACGGCATAATTATATGATCGATTGTAATCAATTGAAAACAATTAACGTGAACTTGTAGTTTTAATTAAATAGTTGAGTGATTGACGTGGAAAGTGTGATGCAATCTTTGATTATATACGCGTCTTCTTGATTTCATCTTTCATTACTGAGTTAAACATCTCGACGTGACGATTGCGCAGTTGCATTCAACGTTCAGTTTACGACGGAGTCTAGTACTACTTAGGAATTAGATAACAATTAAGATAAGCAATTTCGCGCATCAAATCCACATAATACAAACGATAACCGTACACAGTTGTACAGCCGTACTTTAATTATGTATAGCTTCCATAAATAGTAAAAAAAATGCTGAGTTATTGAAACCCTATAAAACTCTTATACATGGCATTAATAAACAATTCTGCACATTGCATAAATCACGAACTCGACAGTCTAACGTGACAAACTCTGTTTGCTTATCCGTTAACGTGCGAATGTATATGTGTATGTAATGTATGTATATACATATGTATACCGTGTATACGTGTATGTTTTATATTATATATATATCGCAGAAACTTTTCAAAAATTGGTTGCAACGTAATAGTCGATGTGCACCTCGAGCTACAAAAGAGAGGGAGCGAGGGAAAGAGCGCGCGGAACGTGGAGAACGAACGCGAGAGAAAGAGAGAGAGAGAGAACAAGAAAAAGAGAGAGAGAGAGAGAGAGAGGGAGAGAGAGAGAGAGAGAGATTGAGAGAGGCAAGGGGCCGCAGGGGGAGGAGGATTGCTAGCATTTCAGAACGGATGTGGGCTCTGTGGAAATTGTGCTGGGATAGGAAAAGGGAGGTTGGAAACCGGCTGGAGGGATGGCCGGGGGCGCAGACGCGCGCTCTGCAGTTGCCGTAATTAGAACCGTGCGCCCCGAGCACATAGCCCGCGGCTGACGAGTCTCCTGCGGACCGAAATTATTCATGAAGCCGCGCCACCCACGGCGAAATTTTCTCGTAAATATTTTGCCTCGTCCGAGATATCGCCCCGAATATACGTGTACGTATGTACGTATGTTTGCGCGAACGACGAACGAACGAACGAACGAACGAACGAACGAACGAACGAACGAACGAACAGACCGACCGTGCGCGTGTGTGCCGGTCTACCTCTGGCCTCGTCCAGACCGCCCCAATCGGCCACACCGAATCGCGTCGCACCGTCAGTTTTCTCGCGATTCTCCTTTTTATTAACTCGGAAATCAAAATCGAAAGAAACAATCGTTACCGGTGGCAGAAACCGATTTCGATTGGCTATTATCGCGCTATAATTAATAACCACATGTGGGATTTTAATAAATCGATTTTTTTCCTTATTTGCACTATAATAAAGGTTGTGTGGCATACAATTGGTCGATTTAATTTTATTTAAAATTCTAATAAATGTACATATATATGTGTTCATGGTGTAGCATTTTTCGCTTAGCAATTAGCGTACGACGATTAATTCGCAATGTATTGAAGAACAGACCAAGACAAAATTGACATAAGCTGTAAGTTGTAACCAACCATGCACATATCATTAGAAATATAATTAAAATATATAATTATTTTTAAACCAGTATACAAAATATTTTTCTTATCGTATCCTGTACAAAAGAATCATCAATTAAGAATGGAAACCTATTATACATTAAAATATATGTTAAAGGGACTGGCACATTTACGAAATATGTAAATTAATACCATATCGTCGAAAAATAAAAGAAATATTAAAACTCGCTGAAGGACCGGTCACGCATACGCATTAATTGTTATTACGCGAAATGTATGAAATTTCTCTGATCGCTGATTATATTAAGCCTGCAATTACATTGCGGTGTGTATGGAACACTTTATGTAAATAAAATATACGCAGTGAAACCCGAAATAATCAACTCTTTTCTGAAAATGCGTTATTTATGGATACGGCCTGCAGCTAAAATAAATTTATAACGATATGTAATTACCTTCCATAGTTAAATTAATTAAAATCCTACCTGGCAATTACATTATGACGCGCTCGATATTTAAAACCGCGCTTTTTAGATCATACATTTGCAGTTAAGAAATAGATACTAAATTTAGTAAAGCGATACTGTAATTCTCAAAGATATATTAACGGTGAAATTATATGTAGGTATATATATCGCGAAGAGTGCATTTACGTGAAGTTTATGTCATCGTTAATATATCTTTGAGAATTAAAGTATCGCTTTAGTCAATTTGGTTCAATATATAATATATATACATATATACGAAATGCTACAATACGTTACAATAAATTTAGTAACATTTTATCTTTAATTTTTTACACTTGTAGCAGCAATCTATACATTTGCGATGTTAAGCAATCAGTTGCATAGCAGTACATGTTAATAAACATGCGTTATGCAATATGAATCATAAAAAGTATAAGCATTGTAATTATGTAAACAAGAAGAGATATATGGCAAGGAATAAAAAATCTGTTATCAAACACATTTCTAAGAGTCATACTTACAGGTATCTATCAGTAATCTATATCAATATTTCACGAGAAATCTGGTACTCAAACGAGACTTATATTGTCATGTATTAAGTATACTTGAAGTTAAGTGTGCCTGATTACTATAAATGAGAAAACTATTGTAAGTGTTATTAATAGATTAAGTATACGATATTTTAAGATAATTTGATTTCGTTTAAAATATAGCTTTTGGTTTAAAAAAAGCAAGAAAAGTTTCGTAGAATGATATTCTAATTTACTTTGTTTTAAGAACTGAAAGAGATTAATCTAATTTTTTTCAAAGCTTCCTTAAATGCTGGAACATCTTCGTAATGGTAATATCCAAAAACCCAAGAATAATTATGTCAAATATTAAAGATTATATATCTCATTCATTTTAATGCTATGTTCGATGTAGCTCATGATAATTTTTGTTATTATATTTAAATTTTACTGACAACAAGTGAGAATTAAATTGGCTTGAATTTGACTAATTGTAAGAAAACACGTAAACAAATCGCATTATCTAAAGATTAAGAATAAGTTTCTTTCAGATCCTTGAAAAAAAAAAAAAAAAAAGATTCTTAAAATATTTTTAAAAATATTCTTAGAAAGAAGAAGAGTAGGTAATGCCGAGCACCGTTGCACTGAACGCACGCACCAATGCGCTTCGTGCAATTCCGTTTCTTAAAATCTGTTCGCGCTAGGTGCGCACACCTGGTCATGCCGTACGGCGAGTATAATACGTTTTGCAACATACTCGCCGTTGCGCCGCCGCATGAAATTCCTGTCCCGCCGCGGTCTTACACACCGTCGTCTCGGTCAGAGTTTCCGTCTCGTAGGGTAAGTAGGTGAGTAAGTGGTGGGAATAGGCGAGGATGAAATGGAGCAAGACATGCATTGGCGCGTGTCGGGAGTGCCTCTCTGGCTTCGCGGCAAACGGAACGGGCCGCGGCGCGGGTCCGCGTTACGTGGGCAGCCAGGTACGTGCCTACATACCTCGCGTTGCCCGACGTAAGTAACGACGTGTGCAACAACCGTTCGTAGGTAGGGAGATAGGCACATAGTGCACATACCTGCCTCGGTATACGAGCCAGTGCCGTCAAGGCAGACCGAGAGAGCCGCGCACGCAAGAGAGAGAGGAAAAGAGAAAGAGAGAGGGGGGAAGAGATTTACACCGCGGCTGGTATACGCGCTTCTCGCGCGCATATACTTACTCGAGCTAGCGTGTATCCTTTGCGTGTCCTGTACCCACCCGATGAAATATTATAAAAAAGCGCAAGGCCTACGTATCCGACGATATAAAAACGCCCACGGCGTATGACGATGTGCATGTAGCATCTTGATTCTTATATCGGCAAACGGCGAGACGGCGTGTACGAGTAAACGTCTACGAGGAATCGCGATCGGGAGAGCCAATGTCCTGCGCTACGAATTCTCGTCGAGTAACAAGGAAACGGACGCGGGGTAAGCACGCTCTCGTGGGATTCGTATAATAATTATCTCGCTCTGCGCGAACGTGTTTTACATTTTTCCGGCGAAGCCTTGCGTAACAAGTTTGACAAGCCTAATGTTGATGCAGGAAGTAGAATTAAGTACCTGTGTCATAAAAGACGAATTAAAAATTTGCGATTTAACAAGACACACATAGTTGTCCGATCCCGGCATCGTTCGACTGCAATGTTCCCGGCTAACATTGAAAATGCCCATGCACGCTTGTAAACAGCTATAGAAAAGTGCTAAATACGGAGTGCAATTATCGTTCGAGAAACGATAGTCGCGTCGTTAACGATCGTTAAAGCTTTTGCGGCAGGGCAATAAGTGGCCATGCAATTGAAACAAGTACGCATAATTTCGCGGGTAATGATTCTCTAGTAGCCAGCAACTATTCAACGTCTGTCTATCGTCCGTATCCGACAAGTGACGTTCTAGTAATGAAGTACCAGGTGGTAAATGCGGGGGGCAACGAAAAGGACAGCAGCGGTACGCGGCTCAACGTGCCGTTGCAACTGAAAACCTTAACAAGGCAACAACACAAACGCGCGGCTCGCAGCATGACGACCGCCGTTACACCGAGTAGCATCCGATTGGGATAGCAATTAATATTATAAAAGCTTTCTCCGGTAACCACCGCGCGATTATTCGTTGAATCCACCGTTCAAACGGCTTTCAACATATTAGCGATAATTATACTAAATTTCCGCGAGGCAATTCACGGTGATCGCAATGTAACGACACAAAAATACAAAAAATTTCAAGTGCAAATAAACATGACTCTTGGGAGGGATGAAAAGTGACGGAATATAAACGACAAAAGATAATAGGTACACGTATTATAAAGTAATCACCAGGTATATAGAAACATTATACTTATTTAGTAAAGCTCTCCTAGCTGATTTTCAATTAATGGAACAGATTCTTCCTGTTAATAAATACAATTCGACATAAAACAGAAAATACTCTTCAATACGTACTAAATTTTGCTCAGAGCAATTAAGAACAAGCCGTAAACGTAAATATTAAGTATTATAATCCATTAAGCATATTATTTTCCAATATTTTACGCGCGTCGCGTTATATAATAAGTTATTTTCGACCGTATTGTTGGATAAAATATATTAAAACGGCATCACATATGTGAATATTTATCGCGTTGACTCGTATATTTAGCTTCAATGCATTTATGATGAAGGTACCGCGTTTCTTCTTTGTTTCACGTAATATGCTCTGCAATAAATATGAAAACAAATAAATGCTATTTAAATGTCCCTTACAAAGTGCAGATTGTATCGTTGAGATAGACGAGGCATTGTGTTACAAACGAATACATTTTTACCTTCAGAGATTAACTAACGAAGATGATAAAGCGTCACGAATGCGTTTAAAAACGCCGACGAAGTTGTTAATCGCCGCGAAGAAATGAATCGCTCCATCAATCAACTGGATTGCGGTAGCTTAATGCACTTATCGGGAACGCCACGAGTCTCGCGAGTATAGATATAGGTAACTACACTAAGCAATCGAAGAGGGAAAGGTGAAAACGCCGATCCATTGTTCGATTCATGATTTAATGCTTGTTTCTTCAACATGGGAGAGTTCCTAACAATTATCTAAACAATCTCTTAATTTAAACGCTACGATCGATACAAACTACTCCAGAATTTGAGTTGGCAATGTATATGAATTAATAGATTATTAAGAGTTTATTAGATATTATTAAATAGAAAGTATCCATGTTATACAATCTGCGAAGTGCGGTCAAGCAAAGCTAGAAGTATAATGTCGTTAAAAAAGATAGATTAGCACAAGCCTTTCAAAGCATTCGCGTAATGACGAATGAGAGCTGAATGAACACGTACTTTCGCACAGAGAGTAATATTCTTAAAAAGACACATTTGTATCCATGCCGTTCTGTACATACGTCATTAACGTTTGCCAGAGGTTTCTTTGATAGTAAAAATTTTACAATGACCTTTCCAATTCTATAAATAACTAAGAATATTTTATCAAATAACGCGACTTTGATCTTCGGAATTAAAAACATTTCAAGCGTGTTTGATTAGTATTATTCCCCTTCTCGCGAAAAAAGAAAGCGTGATATTTTACAACTTGCATTCATCGCAATCCTCAACTATGCATGTTCTCAATATTCACCGGAATGCAACACTGTCCGAGCCAGTTTCTTTTTTCTTTTTTTTTTTTTTTTGCACTTGTGTACGTGTCAATATACGCGTGTACAGCATATTCCTTGAAAATATAGAACAATAAGGCAGTCAAAGTATAAGTATGTGTATGTCCATGACGTTGATACTGGAACATTGGATAAATTCATCTGATTAACCGTATCTAGAACCCAATATATCGATCTGTAAACAAATATCGCCATACGCGATATCATCTTCGTGGATTACATCAGAACTTCACGGAATACAGATAAAACTGTATTGCTCTAGAAAGAAGAAAATATTTAAATAAACGTAAAGGGGCTCGCGGATTGATAATTTGGAAAATTTATTCGCGCGGTATCGAATTATTTCGAGACAACCAATGCACTGGCTGGTGCAAAGATTATGTTCTCTAGATTATGACGTTAATAATATTGCGGTTCGAACGTTCGTGCGCGCTCGCAAATGGATCCATTACAAATATTATTCAGAGAGAACCGATCTGACTGGCCCTCATAATGAAATCACCAGAGGGAAATCCCAGTCGACCCGGTCTAAATGAATTCACATGCGGTATCATTTCATCACTTTGTGATTCCGTCTGATGTCTGTTATTTTAGCTTTGTACCCGCAGGAATATAAACAGGCAAGATTTTTAAAAAGATCGATAAGAACAGTTTTAATAATTAAAATTTATCATCCGCATACATATAGGAAAGTTCAATATTTTATCTCATGCGTTAGCTCGCGTAATGTGATATTCTATGCAACAAAGTTTCCTGGCCAAATAAACTGTTTCCCAAATAAATAGATAAAAAATGACGCGTATTCCTATCTCGCGTGTGTATGCTTTACATGTATATAAACTTATATGTTTATTATTTGTATATAAACTTATATACTTATATGTTTTTAATTTATTTCAACTTATTTAATACATTTAAGAAAGGTTTTCTATCACTTGTGACTCGCGACTGTATTAATTCTCACATTTGTCAAATTATTAATCCGTCAAAAGTTCGCATCCTCGTTTAATTACATTTGTGTGATTTCCTAACTAACTGTGAACTCGTCGAATTTTTCTACGAAATGGCGCGCTAGTCGGCTCATTTTCACGTCTGTTGGCAGACTTTCCCGATGATACATCGTCGCCCGATGTAACAGATCGCTTTCAAATTTGCATACGCCGACGTCCTCGGGCCATTAAACGTCCACGTAAAGTTAGTAGTGCTCTTCTTCTGCGCACGACATCGTGCACGCGCGCGTCCTTAGCGCGTGTTAGCCGCCTCGTCGTGTCCTCGGGCTGTGATCACCTTAACGCGAATTTATACGTTTTGCAGCGTGTGTCGGTGATCGTTGGCGCTCGCTCGCTCACGCTTGCAGTGCATGCGTATCAGAACTGTATCTGGGTAAGAGGTTCGGATGGCCTCGGGTAATAACGCGGATATCACGGTGTCGTTGCGGACGACGTCGCGACTCGCGCATCACCTTACTCCTACCTCCTACCTCTCCCTCACCGTCCTTTCTAATTTGACGTTCAAGAGGCGACGACGTTGCATCTTCACGCCCGGTGGGACGCTTTTCGCCTTCGCGACGTCGGACGCGTGCCTGCCAGCGCAAACTACCACTTGCATCTCGTATTTCTATACACGCGGCCTACTCTATATAGTATACATACGACATTATTAAGGTCAGACAAATACATTGGAGTCTAAATGACATGTCAGATTTTGCTTCACAAATTACAAGCAGCGTAAATACTACCACATCAATTTCTAGCGATACTGTCAGTAAAATTTTCGGCTATCTCGAACGCAGATCGAGCAGCATTCGTTTGAGGATTATTCGAATATGTTGTATGCAATGTCACATTAACAAAGAAGCCGTATTAATACGCGGACAGTTGTACAGATAGTACATTATAATTGTGTATCCTCTGTTCCACCTCTATCTTTATCCGTGCGTGTACCCGCTGGCGCATACGCGGATGTATGCATGCAATAAAACTATCTGCGTATGAGATACAATTCGCTCGAGGCATCGCCACGTCGCTGTCGCGATGGACGTTATTGCGGATATCGTTACGGCATTCATCCTGGCTTCCATATATTCCGGAATTTCTTTTAGGCAAGCTCTCGCGCGATGCGAGAATCTTGGAAAATCTATTTGCACGCAGTGTGCTTGCGATTTAGTCGAGTTCGAGCGTTTTTAAATATTGATCTTACCGCGAAAAATGCCGCAACGTGCCGAATTATTTACGTAAATTATTTGCTACACACGTAAATACTAATTTCTGTATTGAATTAATTGTCGATTTTACGCATGTAATTATGTATAATGTTAAGCGCCGAGTGGCTTCAGTACGTCGACCGTAATGTACATACATTCGTACACCGACCAATCGCCCCGAGGCGCACGAACGACCATGATGATGATCATCGCCATTGTTATAGCTATATCGTGCCTCAGATTCTTCTTTCGTCGGCGCTGCCGGTCATTTCAACGCTTGTATTATGAGCACACCTGATAACGCCGTTTTCAACGAGGTCTCGAGTCAAAGATGTATCTCATATTGATAAAATTAAATGCATTATTTTTCTCCTATCTCCTTTTTTTTATTTACGCGTGTCGCTAAATAAAGTGATTTAAAAAATAGATGCAAAAAGATCGAATGACGTCAACACTCGATCCTTAGCAGAAAAAAAATATTGTACATAATAAAATAATTAAATGACAAAAGAAAAGTAAATATTACATTTGCCCAGTTTGCTTTATCTAATCTAATGAATTAGCGCTATCGAGTGATTTTTCATCTCGCCCGCATGTAACATTTAAACCCTGCTTTCAGACACGGAGAATATGATTGAAGTGCCGTCAAAGCCCATTAATTTCGCGCTGCGGTGCCGTCAATGCGCGACCGCGGTCCCGGCGACACGTGTTTTCCGCGCGCAAAAGCGCGACAATGATCGATCTCTCATCGGCGCTAAAGAATACAACAATAACGCGAATTAATTCCGTATGCAAGTATGCGTTTCTATACTCGTAAATGCATAGCTCCACATAAATCTCCGGATTAGCCCGCGGCGCCAAGCGCGGCCGTGATGGCCGTTGTTGCTCGTCCGCCTCCGCCTCCGACTCCACACCATCTCTTACTCTATACTCCTTTACCCGATGTCCGACTTGCGACGACCGCCGCCGCGCCGGTTCCCCACCGACCCCACCGTCCGTACAGAAGAGAAGCACATCGTCGGGCGCATCGCTCGACGACCTCTCGCAGCGCGGCCGAGAAAAGGCGCGCTGCATCGCATTTCGCGGCGTCTCCCGCGGCGATGCACCGCAACGGTGCGCGGACTGATGTAGGCGAGGGTGGTGGGTGGAGGAGAAAACCGGTACCCCCTCACGCGGCTCACGTGCCCGTGTCTTCTGACCATCGCGAATTCTTCGCCGGACGCGTCCCTTCTTTCTCGAGCCTCGGCCATTGTCGCAGAGCACAGCGGGATATCACGAAATACTTGTCTTAAGTCTTAATAGATAAAACCAAGGTAGATCCATATCCCAAAATCGAATTATAATTTGTTAATTGTACGGGACGATCGTAATAACAAATTACAGGAAAGCATGTGTGTTCAGGTAAATATTGAATTATTTAACCGAGATACGATATCTAAAGAGTGCAAAAAGTAGGTATCTTTTTAATGCGAGCAGCAGGTACGCCTGATGGAAACGGTAGTTTACGTTGAAATTACACAAACTTTGAATCTGGTTCTATTATTTCTTGTTGGCTTCTTTTGTACGAGCGAGATCCTCTTTTTTTTGGTCGTATACATCTAACGCAAAAATCCCATGCATTACGCTATGCAAAGCAGGTCTCTGGATAATAGCTAATAATGTGCCGGCCTTTCACGAACACCGTAGTAATGAAAATTCGAGGGGGTGTGCCTCTAACTCGCGAACCAAACCGACCCACCCTTTCCCACTGAAAGGGCGTTTAAAAGAATACCCTTGGACGGCCGGCCGACCAGCGCCCGCCAAATATTGTTTCGCCGCTAATTGCCTTATTAATGCATATGAGAATTTCGCGTTAATGTTCCAAGCTCTCAGTCGATTCAGCATTGCCCGATGTTTGACCAAAAACAATGGCTCGTTAAACCAGCGTTATCGCCGTTCGCGACCAGCCGTGAGGATCGATACGTTAAATCGACACCTGTGTTACGGCTATAAAAGGCTTAAGCGTTGAACGCACGATGAAAATTCGATACATATCCGGTTCTAACTCGCGGTAAATGTTACGCGGTATATAAATTCGCGAGGCCGTTCGAATCGAGACACGTATATAATTCGACGTAAGGGAAAAATGCATTAAAGATATGCCAATTTACGTTAATCGCCGGGAATGCTATCATAATTTTTGAGTTGCTCGTGCGTACGTTTTACATTTAACTCTTACTATCGTATTTATATTTAACTCTTATTGACAATGCGTACAACAAATATCCATGTGTTTTTAATTCCAGACGGAAATGTGAGGCTGAAGGGAAGGAGGCGAAGGCGGAGCTGACGGCGCAACGCAATATGTTCCCTAGCGCTCAAATTAAAATGAGGTAAAGTCTACATCCAAGTTTCAGTATAAGTCGTCCTAGAACAGTCTATTCGAGAAAGAGTTATATAACTTGTCAGTAAAATTCTCTCTTCGTAAAATGTCATTTAATTTCATACATCGTAAATCACGATTTCATAGCTCATAGTTCGCCTTCGCTTGATTAGCTTCCTGGTCGCGTGCTTAGAGTTGCATATAAAATTATACATATAGAATATAGCACTAAAATTGAAATTATACAATATGAAATATATAGTAACGTCAATTATTTAATTTAGCTTTATACCACTTATTTTAAATATATAAATGTAAAAATTAGAAACCTATTATCAAGTTTCCACTCTACACTGCAGCTAGTAACAAACATAAAAATAATAAATACAAAAAGATCTATATTTGCTATATATTCTAAAACTTTTAAATAGCATGAAAACGGAAATTTTGCTGTTTTTATTCATCGTGGTATTTTGGCACGTGGATTGTGGCACGATATGCAAAATTGTCTATAGAAAAATTTGATTAGCAAGCTGCGATTATCATGTTTAATATCAAAAGTGTATATTTTTCAGATTGCTGTCGCCAAGCAGTTCGCCGGCCACCTCGCCCACGATGTCGAATTCCTCGTCGCCAACACCACCGACGCCGGCGGCCCCGGCTTACAACCAGAAGATGACCGGTATTCCTTGCGTAGCGGCCGCTTCGAGGTACACCGCACCGGTTCACATCGACGTCGGCGGCACGATATACACGTCCTCCCTCGAGACTTTAACGAAGTAAGGATACATTCATTTTAAATCCTTAACAATCCAAGATAGGCCGAGAATAAAACGATCTTCGTGCGTTTCCGACGTAATGCGTGCCATAAAAACTTAATTTCTTTCGTTAATAAGAAGCTTTAAACGTCAACGACTCCAAGACTGGGCTTCGTAAACGGAATAATTTATACCGTTGATCTTTATTACGGCTTTGTATATTTCAAAAAAGAACACGTTATTCTGAAAAATTACAACACTGAGAGAAAGGTTTTGTTACTATGTGAACAACCAACATTTTTTGCTGCGAGAGCTAATTAGTTTTGCAATAATAGCAAAATCTTTTGTTGCAATAGCAAAGTTCTGCAAAACTTTGCCATTGCAACAAAAGGTTTTGCTGTTTGCTCTCTCGCAGCAAAAAATGTTGGTCGTTCCACATAGTAACAAAAGCTTTCTCTCATATGTATGAGCGTGTTCGAGGAAAGATTTTATCCGACGTTAGAAGAGGGCAATGATGAGTCGAGCGAGTTTACGTTAATATCGCGACCGGATATCTTTCCGCGGGCTTTCCGCGAAAGCACACGGAGTGTGACTTTTAAGCGACATGAAGAAATTCTAGCGAGTGAGAGAGTAGAAAGGGAGCGTGATGTCCGGATCGCGGAAACGTGACCATCGACAACGCTTCAGGATGTTCGTATATACCGGGCAATATCTCTGAGAACATATCGCCCGCAATCAGGCACACCGTTACCGTGCCCGGCAGTGTCCAAAGGCTATTTGCGGTGTGCCCGTGCACTTTATGCATAAAAGAGACGTAACGTGAAAGCACAACTGCGCTTTGCTTATAGAGAGGGTTTTAATCTCCTCGAAGTATCACCCTGCAGATATCCTCTTTGCCCCGGCAAGAAAAATCCATGAGTATTATGCTCCATGTGATTCCGGCTGGTATAAAATAAACCTAGCTCTAACGCTGAGAGAGTAAATCTAATAATATAAATGTACAGTTGAATTAAAGTCATATGATATATGAGAGTAATTAGACTCTTGAATAATTAACGCAAGTATTATTAGTTAAATTTTATGTTATCTTTTCTTCTCTTCTTTAATCGTTTTTCTTTACCTCATCATGAAAAATAAATCGTTATAATATCGTTAAGTTATTTAAATTTAATAACATCGTAACTTTTTCTCGCATAACAGATCGAATTTTAAATCGATATTCGCGGCAGCGAATTAATGGCTACTGCAGACATAATAATATCTAAATTGCTAAATGTCACCGTATAGCCTCGTGATCTTCGTTTCGAGTAATGCTTGTTACGTGAGCTTAATACGCTATCTTCGAAGCGGGGGAATATCCAGCGCTCTTATAGCGGCGAGGAAAATTGTTCCTTTCACAAGGAGATCACGAATGCACGGCGTCAGACTAGATACACAGCATCGGTAAACCGCGATAGATGCGTTCGTGAGAAAGCTGATCATAATTGACAGGTGGTCTTATCGTTCGTCTCGTTAACTGAATAGGCAATGAGTTCTGACTTTGTTACGAAGATGTTTCTATCGAGACTATCCATAATGAATGAGCGAGAAAGTTGTGATGGATATACACTCATACTCGCTGATACCGTATTGTCAAGCACTTTAAGCACTTTAATCAAACAATTCAAATAAAAACAAATGCAAATGAAAAATAAAGAAAACTATGAGAAAATTTTAATTTGCTTTGAAAATATATGTAGAGATTAAAGTCGATGCAATAAAATTGATTTATCAATTGTTTCAATTGTAGTACCGTATAATAATATTACTAAAAGAATTAAGAGATATTGTTATATAATTTTTTCTTGTTTAAAAAGATTTTTTAAATTTAATAATTGTTTTTTTTTAGATATTCACATATAAGATTTGAATTAGCAAATTCTATTATAATTTCATATTATTTCTAAAAATAATAATAAAAAAGAATTTTAAAAAGAAAAAGTAGCATTGCAATTTAATAATTTTTGATTAGTAATAAATATAAGCTATATTAATATTATAAGCTATATTTCGTCATAATTTAGTGAGTTTAACAACGATGGATTATTTTATTGGCGCACTAACTCTACAACGGAATGGTCCAAAAATCACTAGATTGGTAGGCTGAACTAAGTTAATATTAACCACAGTGCGCGATAGGCAAATTTACGCACACGGTGCATGGATTATCGTTAGTCGAGTTATTGGAGCGCAGGTCCGTTTTCTATGAACCGTTACGGCGCGCATCGCGAACACACCCGTGATTTAATCTGTGAAAACCGTCGACGGGATAAGTGTCGCCGGCGTACTTATATCGAGCAAACCAGCAAGAGTGCAAAATGAATATCACGTAAAATCAACGGCTTGCCCGTCCCGCTCCGGCCATCTCCATCGTCACGCTTCGTTGCACCTTCCTCCCTCATTACACGACGTGATCTTATTGCTTTGTCGAAAGTACTCGGCCGCGTGTCATAAATGAGAAAACCGCGCAGATAAATTCGTATCGACACGGTATACCAACGTATATAATTCGACAACGTGTGCTTCTTGCAAACGGATTAGTTAAAAAATGTTCTAATTTCTTTCTATTTGTGTCAATCCTGTTTGAAGCCGGTTTTTTGAATCTTACGGCTCATGCTGGTGACCGCAATCATTCGTTTTGTTCAAACGAATTGCATAGATTTAATTAACAAAATGACGCATGCATTTCCGCTTATTCCGCTTTGTGTATGAATAATGAAATATCATCAGCATCGCAGAAATCATGCACAGACTACTATTTGACAAAGCAGATTTGCAGCCTCTATATTATGCAATTTCATCCGCGTTTGACAATCATCGCGTCACATTACCCATTATTAGCATGCATTTAATTATCTCACAGTGGAATAAGCGCATCGATCGGAGCTTTTCCCCCCGCATTAAAACGACATTTAAATCGTTTTGCAAGAGAGAATATATTTCACCGTTGGTATTACTCTCTCGTGCAACTGATTTACAACAGTTATTATCGCCGGCATCGCCGCTGCTTAACGACATTGACGCAGTTCACACTGATTATGATCATTCTTAGCGCCAAGGTTCGTGCCGATATTTTATACTGGTCGACTAGCGATGTGCAGGAGCATGCTCCAGAAGCATGTGACAAGAAGATAACAGTAATGAGTACGATACGACTACCAGGATACGAC
Source organism: Temnothorax curvispinosus (assembly GCF_003070985.1). Lineage (NCBI taxonomy): Eukaryota > Metazoa > Arthropoda > Insecta > Hymenoptera > Formicidae > Temnothorax > Temnothorax curvispinosus. The sequence goes on along the minus strand of NW_020215866.1, from coordinate 24,983 downwards.
TACGATACGACTACCAGGAGACACGTCCTCGAATTGAAGTAATAATCCACCATTCCAAGGAAACTCGAAATGATTAGGCAAATGTAAGAAATGTCTAACCTCAACGTCGCATAAATAATATTTGTGTGATTTATTATTTAAACGTAAAGCATCAATATTAAATACCAAAATCGTGGTTCAATTTAAATCGTAAAATATTGCTAACGCAATAATATTACGTTCAACATTCTTAAATAAAGGCAGGAATCTTTTACTTTTATCACAAACCAAATGATTTAACGAGTTTTCAAGGTAAAAGTGGATTTCGATTTTCCGTTACCGAGAGAAAAAAAATCAGGTTAATTAAGAAATGTAGAATATTGGTTAAGTATAATATATACTTCGAAACGCGGTACAAGTGATTAAATATTCACGATTCGTTTTCATTAGTAAACACGACGGATAGAACAGTTTCTATTAGACCGCGCATATTTAGGTGCCTCGTTTATACCGTACGACGTTATGGATGAAGTAAACAGGTCAATATAATGCGCACCAATAATAAATTCATCCCGCTGATTAATTTAGTTCAATCGTCAGTGTATAATCGGCAATTTCAAAATAACGCCAAACGTTTATGATCCCGTAACAACCCACCGACCTAGCATGCGATGTTAATTAGTAAATGTCTATTTATGCGATAACCCGCAGCTTTGTATATCGAAAACACGATATTCATCTAATATCTCGTTTTTACTTAATGCAAAAATGTGCATAATTTCATTCTCAAAATAGAAACGAGCGATGTTTAAACTATATATATTATACTTCCGGTATACAAGCGCTCAAAAATGTATTAACGTTGTTTTGATTCTATAGTAGTTATATCATTTACATATTCTTACATTATTACTTTGCCACTTAAGGGGATGCTGGAGCCGTAGCCGAACTCGATCGGCGTCGGTAAAGAAGACCGGCGAACTATATCTGTCCTTGTATAGACAAAGATATAAACAAGGATAGCACGCTACATTGCACGCACACATACGCACGATGCACACCGACATTATACTTTTATATTACGCTTCCAAATCTTGATTTGGAGGGTTTATCGATGTTTTTCTTGTTGTGCAATTCGGGGGAACTTGTTTTCGCGTTTGTACCAATGGTATATCTCTTATATGAAATACATCTTGTGACGAGCTGACAGCTCGCCGCAACTCGAGACGCCATATTGGGATAAGAGTAGGATAAGGAAATCTATACTTCCGTAATTTTTTCTCGTTTTCTATATAAAATCGGAGTTCCCCCGAATCATTAATGTATGTACTGCAATTCTAGAGAAGGATTTTTAATTCTGTCAAATTAATACGACGCTACGTGCCGACAAAAAATGCCGGTAAAACAGACGGCTCCAGCATCCCCTTAACCAGTCTATCAATTGTTTAAATTAAATTACTTTAGCAAATTACGTTTTGGAGCAGTCATCCATCCTGCATATCAGAAATGATCATTTAACGAGACACATCCGCCGAACATAATTATTTATTCAGAGAATAATTTAATATTAATTAATGATTGATAAAATTCTATTCTCAGCACTATATAATTTTTTTATTTTTAATATTACGAAAATTTTACTACAACACAGACAGACATTATGTAATCTTACGCTTATATAACAACTTTGTGATTTCTGAATAAATTCTTTAATAGTTCTTCAATAGTCGAATTACGATCAAAAAGTCCATAATATTTTGTCATATCGTCATGTACAATTCTTAGCTCGTAATGCTGTCAATAATATTGACCGAAGACGGACTATCGTGGGACTCCACGTGCCTTGCGAAAGATTAATCGTTGCGTATCGACATTTTCTACCAAGCGTTTACAGGAATGACGTAATAGCCGATCATTAGTCCACGCTTCCGGTATCACATAATCCCTAAAACATCGTCGATCATCCTGCCGGTCGAGAAGGCTGCGCGGAGCCTCGAGGGTATCCTATAGTGAAGTACCAAGTCGTCATTTCCTCGCCCTCTAGTCCGACACGTGCAATTTAGCGGGATATAACGGAATGTCTCGGCGGACGCGTCTCGTTCTCGAGCTCACACGTATGTCCGCATGTGCATCAGCCACGCACACACGAGCGCATTCGCTTATCCTTATTTGCGTCCATAAAATGCGATTTATCGCGCAAAATTTCGGACCGGTGAAAACGCTTTTATTCAACAATCTTTTTACTCATCGAAGAAAGGGCGATTACGCGACAACAAGAATAAAAATCTTATTTGTAATACGAAATTCTTAATTGTTAATTAAATATCTTCATAAATATACCACGGATTAAAATTTCGTTAAGATGCAGAAATCCACTTTATCGGGAGATTAGATTTTGTTATTTTTCAGTAGCTTTATGTATATAATGTGCTATATAGTTTAATGAGTCTCTAAAACTAAATCTCGCGCGACGAATGTTCGAGGAAAAGTCAATCCGAAATTTGTCGAGGAATCTATAACCGATAGAATGCACGAGATTTCGAACACATCCTGTATATATCGAAAGCAGAGCGGAGTGATGTGATCTGAGTGATGTGAGCCGATCGTTTAGTGTTTTCCCATAGCGAACGGATCTGACCCGGGATTGGACCTCGGTTGGTCGGCATGGGCCCAAGAAATCGCCGCGGGTAATCACGGTGCTCGTCCTCCGCCCCCGGTACCGTTTCCTTTCCCACTATCACCCCCTTCAGTCGTCTCGACCTGCACAAGCACCGATGGCCCTTAGCCTACGAGCGCACGTATCTCGTTCTCGCTCCTCTTGACGGTATCACTTTCGCACTTTCTCTCTTGTCTTTTATTTCTTAACGCGAGTTAAAAGAGTCTCTTTCTTCTGTTTCCGTCTGTTTCTATTTTTACGAGCACACATCTTTGTTCAGAAAATGAAATATAAAATATAAGGATTTAGAGAATCAAAAGTAAAATTAATTTTAGAGAGAAGATTAGAGCTATTGTCTCTCGACTTTCTTAAGAATTTCCTAAAAGATTCATCATTGCACTAAATACTTCAATCTAATGTAAAATGTTCGGAAATTGTCCCGCGTAAGAAATGAAAGAGAAAAAGGTACAACGTGATATTCATTTAAATAGAAAGTATACCATTTTCGCGTCTTCGCTGACCGAAATTACAGTGTGAATTTTAATTTACCCGCGGCAATTGCGGCGAAGAAGGAGAAGGGGGTTTGTTCGCCGAGGAAGAGTGAAGTTTCCCTTACAATAACTCGTTTCGATATTCTATAGAAAATTAACTATACCGTATAAAATTTCGCGCACGCTTTGAGGTAAAATCCAGCGATTTTCATTTACCCGTTCTGACAGCGATTCTCTCTCTATCCTCTTAAGCCAAAGTATCAGTGGGAAGTCGATAGAAAGCGAGACCACGAGGGAGAAAGAGAGAGAAAAAGGGCGAAGGATGAAAAGAGGGAGTAAGATGAAGAAAGAAAGAGATCGAGAGAGAGAAGAGATAGAAAGCCCTCTCCATATCTGTATATATGTATACACCTTCGTATCTACCCCGCGGTGTCTTCTCTTCTCTCTTCCTCGCTAAAGTCAGATCGCCCACAGGCTCCATGAGGCCGTCGTTATTATATGTTATCGCCGTGGAAGGTATGGGAACCGGCCTGAGGGGGTACCAGGTACCTACCTCGGTATTTCCCCCTCGTTGTGCCATAACGCACAACGACGAGAGATACACGGGAGAGGAGAGCCGATTCTTCCTCTCTCATCGAGCCGCGGTCCTCGAGAGTCAACCGTATCCTCTTCCATCCGTCCTTTTCCCTGTTACCGTCCCCTCCCTTTCCCCGTTCCCCCCCGTTTCTCTTCTCCTCTTTCGCCCCAGTCCTTTTCCCAGAGCATTCGTCTATTATATGCTAAATTATGACGACCTTCGGCGGTGCATGCAGAACACGGCACCGCTCACGGCACGTCCGTGAGCGCATGCGAGCAAACGCGTGCGTGAAGCTGATTGACACGGATTCCATAAGTGTGATTCGTTCACGGGGTCGTGGCATTATTAACCCTTTGCTACAACAGAATGTTGCAACTGACGAATTTTCGAATTTTTTTCTAGATACACATCAAGAATTTTAACCGAAGAAATAAGAAATTTATCGTGTATATCGTTATTCTTGGAGTAACAAACGCGACAGAAAATCTAGCCAAAAGTATATATTAATAAAGTAAAATAACATCATAAAATATCTAAGACAAAAACAGTCTTCATTATCACATTGATATGAAAACTAAATTCGAATACCTATTTAAGAAAACTGCAGGGAAAGTGGATAAAAAATATAGTGCTAATTTTTTCTTGAAAACGCACAATGTGATTTTCCATATCAGGCTAATAAGAGAATACTCTTAGACACTTAATTAAATTTATTTCGCAGTATAAAAGGATAAAAATTATAATCCTCCCTTCCCAGCTTCTTTTCCACAATTTCGCTGCTTTAATTTATAGCGAAATTAAATGCGTAACGAAACGTTACATTATTCTTATTAGCCTCGAGATGTAATTACAAGGCATGGAAGGGGTATCGTAATGGCAACGATAGCGCAAAGATATGTAATAAGAAGATTAGCCGCAGCCTACTTTAAATGATGCTGCGTTCGCGAACATGTTGTGAAACGCGTTCGAAAATGTCACGGGCACTTTCTAAAGAAGCCGGAAAAAGTGATACATACGGTGCATGGACTGGCTGCTACGAGATGCATACGCACACACGCGTGCATCTGCATATCTGCTAAAGTAGATTTCATGCACGTATCTTATGCTAAGTCTTGACCGAGCCCACCTCATTCTGTCCTCATTCACGCATAACAATTCTCGATACAGTTCTTCATATTTCTTTTCTATTTCATTGCTTTCTTTCAATAATGAGCGATTTTTTAATTAAACTGAATTAAATTGAATCCTTCCGATAAATGATCAGCTAATGGATTTTATTAATGGTTGAATTTCCTTCTGATTGGAAATATCACTTTTGTTTTACGTTTGCGTTTTTATCCATATAGATATTCAAAGCGTATTTTTCAAATATTCTAATATCTCACGTCCAGATTTTTTTATATTTAATAGTATTTCCGGTTCAAGAAGGCGTTACACAAAAGTAAATTATAAATAAATTACCTAATAAGATATATATATATATATATATATCGAAACAACTTTTTATTTAGGATAATATTATCACGATTCACTTCTCAAGCTTTCGTAATAACTATAACTTACTTAAACTTGCTTAAACTTAATTCAGTCAGTGCGTTGAGTCAGAATTTATTAAACGAACAGCTGCTTGTACGTAACCATCAATCGCGAAAACAACACGCGGCTACCTGAAGCGGTTTCGGCAGGTGACCAAAATGTCAGCACCTGCCCACACTGTCAGTTAACTCTGTTAGTCGATAGAAAGTGTAATTTCTATGTTGTTGAATATGCAATCTGTGTATATCGAATTCTTAATTTCGAATACCGAATAACTGCATTTTTATACGTCAATTATGATTACGTACATACATCGACATGAATCAAGCGCGATAACACTTTCTTGAGTATTTTCTCATACGCGTTTTCAGCTAATCAAATTAATGCTCATTAAGTTATAAATGTTGCAACACGTGTGACAATCTTATTTAAAAAAAAATCTTGGGATTTTTTTCAGGTACCCGGAATCCAGGCTAGCGAAATTGTTTAACGGCAGCATCCCCATCGTTCTGGACTCGCTAAAACAACACTACTTCATCGATAGAGACGGCGGGATGTTCCGGCACATATTGAATTTTATGCGAAATTCCCGGCTGCTGATACCCGACAACTTTGCCGACCTAGATTTACTGCTAGAGGAAGCACGATACTTCGATATTGCGCGTAAATTACTTCATTTCTTCTTTTTTAATTTTAATGCCCTATAACTTACCCGTTTACGTGAGGGGGAGAACGATATGGAAATAGGATTTCACATCAGTCGCGTGATAAAACGAGGATGACCGGTTTGAAGCGTTATCTTTCGTTACTAATATAAATCGCGCGCGCGATATAACGATATATCATTTCTCTTCTAATTCTCTTGACCGACTTCTGTGCGTATGTGCAATGCTCAGCTCTAATGGAATAGTAATAACACTAATAACGAACTCTGAAGTAGTTGTTTACTTGATTACAGGAGTAATACAGAATTCTGAGTATATTATAAAAGAAATAAGGCAATGAAAATTACTCCCTCAGGACACTAACCCAATATACATATACATTTCGTTTCGATAAAAATCGAATTTTACGCGTAAAATTTTTCGCACTTTTATATTTTATCAAATTCATTTATGACCAAAATGAAATACTGTATTATAGTGTTATTAATAGAGACGAAAGCTCACGAGTTTCTACCTAGTTGTCAAATCGCAATTATAAATAAAATACATTATTATAGGTTAAAACAAGATTAATCTCGTTCAAGAACTCTTCGAATGTAACGCATTTTTCTCTCTTTCAGCCATGTGCAGGCAACTGGAGCAAATGAAGAAGGAGCGCATAAAGAACGGCTCGACGACAATGACCGCGTCCTCGCCGAGTCCGCCGCCCTCCGGTCAGCTCGGCGGTCGCGGCACCGCCTGCACCACTGCGCCCTGTAACCGCGATCCCGAGAAGATGCGCGGCAACGACGGCAACTGCAGCTACGAATGCGTGGCGTTACACGTGAGCCCGGATCTGGGCGAGCGGGTGATGCTGTCGGGAGGACGGGCGCTGCTGGACGAGGTGTTCCCGGAAACGACGCAGGCGGTGATCGATGCGCGATCCGGCGTTGCCTGGCACCAGCAAGACGCCCGTCACGTCATCCGGTTCCCGCTGAACGGCTACTGCAAATTGAACTCCGTTCAGGCGATCACCAGACTGCTGAACGCCGGCTTCCGGGTGGTCGCGAGCAACGGCGGCGGCGTCGAAGGCCAACAGTTCTCGGAGTACCTGTTCGTCAGGCAGGCCGTCAACACTTGACGGAGCACGGCGCATCAGCGCAAACCGATCTCCAAGTCGATCCGTTGCCTGCAGCGTGACCACGACTTAGAGTGAGTGCAACTGTCCACAGGAGAACACCTCTCAAGACTGCATCGCGGATAATTTGGTTATTCTGACAAAAACGAAACGGGGCATCTTGGTACAAGGATAGGAGGCTGGCGATCGCAACCGCAGTTTGATGCCGAAATATTGATATAGTAATACGAAGATCTTCGTGTATTGAAGTCTCTCGACTCTTGCGTCAGGTATCTTGAATCAGAAGTGAATAAGTGAATAAGAGAGTGCGAATAAGTTTTGCAATTTACGTCAATTTACCTTCGCTTTACAAATCAACTTTATCAAACAGCAACTACGGTCTCGTTTGTATATAGGCACACGTAAGTTACAAGAATTATTTGCATGTTATTCTGACGTTATAATCTGACAGTGAGATGGCTGATATCGAAGGTACTTAATTGATCTCATTTTAACCGTAAAATGATCATAAAACTATTGATGAAAATTCCAAATAAAACTCGTTACAGTCTAACTGTATTAGTAAATTTTTAGTGAAATAAATTTAATGAAATAACATTTTTAAAATAGATTTTTTAGTAACAAATTTATGAAGAATTGAAACGAATGTATTTTGGAACGTCACAAACACACATCTACATTCATCAAGGAAATATATATATATATTATATGTATATATAGTTACTATATTTTATAATAGTAACTATAAATGTATATTTTATGTAATTATTACGTATATAACAACATTATATATATGCATGATAATATATATTATATTGGAATGAGTTTTATAAATTTATAAAAAGTTTATAATTATAACAAGTCGTTTATGAAAAATCGTTAAAGCACACGGCACACGGCACTTACCTGCAGTTGCGACGATTGACATTATACAGTGACTGTTCGCGCTTAGATATGACTTAAACGGATCGTTGTTGATCGTGAGAAGATATTAAATAAATTATTGCGGATATTTTTAAAGTAAGTATTAATTAAATACATAGATAGTTAAGTATATAGATTATTTGACTCGACATATTTTGTGATAACGACGATCACACATTGAGTCACATCTAAAAAACAGTAACAGCGTACTGCGAGCCTAATAATGGCAATGATGTATCATGCGATCCACAGCAAAGTCTAAATCACACACAATATTAACCGTATATACATTATTCCATATCCCTTTTCGTTCATTGTAAAAATGCACGTGTTACAGAAACAAGAGATATAATCATTATACAGCTTGAAAACGTGAATCCACAATATGTCGTACTGTCTTCTGCACTGCTTTTAACGTTATTGATACGCGCAACTGTAAACATCGTTGTCCATTCCTCATGTTACGATCTGCGATTTTACGTTTGAGAATATCAGATGCGCCGGTTTTTAATATTGTTATTATTTAATAAAATGTATCTATGTATTTAAACGCCATACTAATTACTGTAAATACCGCGAATAAACGTGTATATATACATACACATATAGAACTAAATATATAAATGTAGCATAAACACGAATATACATATTCTGCTTAAAATCATGTATAAGGAAGAGTCGAAAACAACGAAATGATCGACACATGTCGATCATATCGAAAGTCAGTTGAAAGTTTTCATCGAGATAATCAAACTATAATCCATTACGAAGAAGAGAAAAGAGCAGCAGGAAAAAGTACTAAAGTACTAAATCTTCTCGAGATGAGCACTGATGACATATGCTCTTTAAATGACATTTCGATTATTAGGAATTAAAGAGCGAACTATAACTGCTAAGGAATCTTATAAATATCATTACAACTGATTTAATAAAATATTTATTTTACGTTTCAGGAAAACGCAGCAATCTTATTGTTTCATATTCCTTAACGTTCCAAGGTGAAACTTATAGTAAAATATACATTAGTCTTATTTTTTACAACAGCCACGACTCATGATTTATAAACAATTTAATTATCTCTGCCTATTTTTCGAAAAACCGAACGTAACGATATTGTTAACAGCACAGTCGAGATTTTTTCTCTAGATTATGGGCAATAAATTTTCTATTCGAGAAACGAGGAAAAGATAGCGAAATATAGACCGCAAAATTATTGTCACTCGCAATCAATTCTCGATTGCCATGAATGTAGCGTCGCGCCCCGGAGCAAAAGAGTTTTGCCCCGCATAAAAAATTATTAATCGAACAAAATCGCTAGCATAACATGGAGATCAGAAAAATTTTTTACAAGACAACGAGATTCACACAATAGAATTTCTTAATTTTTTATTATACTGCAATTATCCCCACTATACCGAGTAAGACATTTTTAAGTGTTCAACGAAGAGAAAATTTTAAAATGTTTGCTCAACACATCAAGAACTTCTAAATTAAATAATTCATTAAATTATTATTGTTTCAATTTTAATATCAATACTATCGTTCTGCACATATATTGCTACATCAGTGTAATAATTGCAGATTAATAACACCGTATAACTGAAATAAAAACAATTCAAATAATTTATATTCTGAAAAATATTAATTGTGCATTTGTTTCATTCAATTTTATTCAATTTTCTTATTCATTCTCGTTCTCTTCTCACAGTTAAATAATAAGTCAATAATGAAAAACTGAAAATAATAAAACACCTTTTTCCAGGAGCATCCCTTTCTGTATCTAGCCATTCAATAATAAGCACGATCCTATTTCTCTAAATATCGAAAATTATAATTACTCAATTAAATCATCACAAAAATTTATTGATATATATCTTAAGCAACCAATAAGATACTAATTATTATGTTCCCAAGAAACCAAAGCTCGTTTTAGACGTTCTGTATTTTGTGAGTGAAGTCTATAACTTATAATTTATATATAGTTTTTTATATGCCTCGTGGTTAGAAATATTTGAAAAATCAGAGTACGCATGTATAAAACATATATTAGAGAATGCCTTCCTTACAGAATTAAATAATCTGGTAAAACGATCGGTAGAAAAGAATTTTTGAAGTTGTGCCACCTTCACAGATCCATCTTATCATACATCGTATATATAATTGAACTACCATTCAAAAGTTTGGAAGCTTTTTTAAGAAAAAACAAAACAGTGGTGCTAATACTTTTAAAGAAAAATGTCATATGAGAAACTTTATTATCTGTTTTAACTATTCAACACAGTATTATTTTTAATCATTTTTCCAAAAAAGTATTTCATTTAAAGAATTTTACCGAGTGAACATATTATAACATTATTCTTTCTTCATAACAGAACAAGGCATAGCACTTTGCGTTCACTTAATAAAATTCTTTAAATAAAAGACTTTCTTGGAAAATTATTAGAAACAATATACTGTGTTGAATAGTTAAAACAGACAGTAAAGTTTCTCATATGTTCTATTTCTTTGAAAATATTAGCACCACTATTGTTTTTCTTAAAAAAGTAGCGCTTCCAAACTTTTCAATAGTGGTGTATATTCAATATACTTCTATATAAATCCCCTATCTCAAGAGAATAGGAATAATAATTTAACACTCACCGGCACAAGACGCGCAGCAGCGGAGTTGTAATAATCTGTAACACATAGATATATCCAAATTAAAAAGCAGTGTCTTGAATACTTAATATCTTAAGAAATAATTATCGCACTGAGATATCTTAATTCATTTTTTGAATAGGTATTTAATTTTAAAAATGCTAAAAATAATTATGCAAAAAAATTGAAGTTACTGCTAATTACTATCGCGCACTTCAATTAAGTTCTCTACACAATCAATATGTGGAATATCCATATCGGATGCGTAATACTATATGGTCGCACGGAGTTCACTTGACGAAACTGTCGCGCGTTCACACTACCGACGCGATGTATCGCATCCAGTGACTGATTTTTTTTCCATCGTCTATAGGAAGGAGCGACAAAAAGCCCCGCTTAAAAACCTTCAAAGTTGCAACATCTGCACTTCTAATAAGTGACAAAGAGTCAAATTACAATATTAATTATACAAATTATAAACAATATCGATCAAGCGTTTGTTTAATTCAATCTTGGTCAATTTTCCTCCACATTCTCGCTCTCTTTCCTCTGCATTCAAACGATAAGCTAATAATGAAAACATAGAAAATAATAGCTCTTTCATTTAGCCACACAATAATAAGCAAAATAAATTAATTAATAATCATTACACTTACTCCAAGATTATTCCGCCGGCACCCGATGCCTCCCCGGCCTCCTCCTCCTCTCCGTTGCTGTTCTTTCAATGCCGTGCTGAATCCTTCATGGCAATCACACTCATTTATGGCTATTCTACAATTGCGTAAACGTAGGGTTGTAGGAGTAGGAGTAAGAAATTGACCAATCCACAGTCGATTATTCTCTTCAAATTCGACTGTGATTGGTCAATTTCTTACTCCTACTCCTACAACCCTACGTTTACGCAATTGTAGAATAGCCTTTAATCGCGGAAACCAGCGGAAACATTAATTGTGGCCCTTGCACAGCATTCGCGCAACAACTCTCGAAGATAACGGTGCTCACTGGAAAAGACAAAAACAGGTTAGTTGCAATCTGGCGCTCACTGATCAGCGAAACGCGACACTCGCACAGCATTCTTCACCTGACATTTCCGGTATGAATCGCACGCGAATGCGCACTTTACAAGGCTACGGCAGAAAGACAACTGTATGTTCAACCGCGCGTAGACACGATCCACTCGGTATCGATTGCAATTTTCGCGACGTCTCGCGAGCAGACAAGTGGAATCTAAAGCGTCGTCTACAATGGCAGCAAGAGTATACAGTAAGACGTAAGCAGTAAGTTATTGACTAATGGGATTTTTACAATTCAAGAATAATTGATTGTGGTTGGTCAATAGCTTACTGCTTACGTCTTACTGCATACTCTTGCTGCCATTGTAGACGACGCTTAAGTAATCTAACATGCCGTTTGTTCTTTTTCGAAAAACCTTCTGAACTGGTGCATACTAATTAAGTTAAAATAAAACCAAATATACTTCAGTACTTCACTCCAACTTAACGCACCAGTTCAAGAAGTTCTTCGAAAAAGAACGGACGAATGGCAAAGGAGGGAATATTCGTAGATCTCGCGGTCAACTTCGCGCATCGACCGACGCCTGACCGGCCTGACGCCAAAGCTACACCTGTTGCTCCCGGCTGCACTTTCCGCACTTTTCGTCGCGATATCGCTCGCATTTCAAAATGATGACCGTATGCATTCTGATATGAGTAAAATTCAGCAAATAATACAAATAACCTCAATAAATGCTCGAATTAAGAGCAAAGCTATAAATATTCGCGAGAATCGCGACATCTGAAAACCATGGCAGCGACGTCGCATCGTCAATTGTCCGCGCGATGGCTCATCTCGTTCGAGCGAATTTCGCGAGATATACGGTTTGACGAATCGTCGATATATCTCGAATCTACGTTGCGTGATTGTCAAACGCAGAAGTGCGCCTAAACGCCGGATGAATTACGATTATACTTACCTACTATTTCAACGCGTCCCGACGTCGCTCGAAATATGGCGTTTGGCGTCTCATACCTCACACCAGCGAGTGAAATTGACGGCAACTTTACGCCGATGCCGCGCGCCACAACGCGAGTTGACTAATGCCCGTTCTAGACTGGAGGATGAGCCGAGAGTCGGCTCATCCGCCTTCTATAGTGTACGTGACATAAACTATACATAACCTATAGATTTTCACCCGTCTACACCACTCACTCGGATGAGCCGAGAGTCGGCTCATCCTCCAGTCTAGAACGGGCATAATAGACGATAGACGCACTGATCACTCGAAAGCATGCAATTCGAGTTCGCACGTGCGATTATATTATTATATATTTTGAACATATAAAATTTTCAGAAAATATGTATTATTAATAAATTATCAATAAATAATGATGTAATATGGCTTGCCGTTGGTTGAATTACTCGATCTGATTCGATTCGCGTGTTTCTTTCGCGCGTTCAGTCTGAAAATGAACAGATTACCGTTCAAATAACGTCTGGCGCAAAATTCAAAGCCATTAGACCTGCACTACTATTTCAGATTATGACGTCAGAAACGAGAAAAATATACAAAAATAAAAATTCTTACTAAATATTAAGATCGAATTGTTTTAATAAAATAACACTTACAATCGGTAGAACCGACTTGTAAAATATAACCGAAAACTCTCCTTGTTTCATTAATAAATAATCATATACCTGCTAGCAATGAATTATGCATAACCAAAAACAAAAAATAAGCTATATATGTTCACAGCTAATGACAATTGTCAAATTAATAATATATAGAAATAAATATGATTTAATTTCTCCCCGAAACTAAAAGATAGTTTTTAGTATATTTTACAAGTTAGTTCTATTGATTGTAAGTATTGCTTTATTGAAACATATATATTATATTTGGCAAGAATTTTTATTGTGTATTTTCTCGCTTCTTACGTCACAATCTGAGATAATAGTGGTGAACAGAAGTCACGAATCTAATCCAAGCGTCGATAAAGAAATGATTATCGGCTATAAAATGATGACCGAGTCGACTTCTAAGTTTTTTATACGTAACAATTGAGTCTCTAGGAAATTAATATACTTATAAAGCTTTTCAAAGATTTAATGAGAAACTCACATCTTGGCAAAAATAAATATAATCTGCCGTCGAAATGATGGTACCGACTGGCTTGTAATTTCAGACGCATATTGCATGAATTAACGTTTTAATTATCATCACAGATAGATACATTGTTGAATACACATTTGCTGTAATGGCAATCGCGGTTTCAGCATAGTGGCACAGGATTTACGATGCCACAAGCAATATCGAGTTTTCTCATCAAACCCCGCTGAATAGGGCTGTCTTCTCGTCAAGCTCCGTTGGAAGATCATTCCGGTAACGCGTGCTTGTGCCTGGCAGCGACGAGGGACCACGAATTCCGCGTGGAATTCCTGGTGAAATTGCATTCGGCTGCAATGTCTGGACGAGCATTGGCCGGCACCCCGCCCGAGAACGTGCGACGAGAAAATCCTGCAATTCCTGGATCTCGTCCAAAACCGATCGGAAATTGTGGAACGGTTTCGCAAAAAAGGCCGGCTACTTCGGGGAAAAAACGGAAAAGAATGCGAAGAAGCATAGCCACGAAATGTAAATCACTTTTCCGTTATCCACACGAAAAGAAAGAGAAAGATAAGGAGAGTACTCTTCATAAATCAAAAAATGTTTATTTATTTAAAAGAATTTACTACGTGCAACACAAAGATGTGACGATAATATTGAAACGTTAAGCGTGCTAAAGCGTAGTGATCGCATCAGCGTTTTTATAACTCTCTATCGCTATTGTTTTTTATTAAAAAAAATATTACATGGGAAAATTTATAGATCCACTAGAAAAATTTCTATCTCGACCAGTCTGACGGCGACTATGCAAGGACGAAGCGCGTACGTGAGAGGCGAAGTAAGAGAGCTCATTGGGACCGCGTTGATCACGTAACCGCGGGAATAAGGGATAAAGCGCACAAACGTCGTGCCCTCGGGCCCCGTCTCCATGGTTACCATGAACTCAATATCCGCGTCGCCCGAGGGTTTCACCAGCCTGGGGCTGTCATCCCTCGAATCCACCCGGCGAAATGCTCTCTCTCTCTCTCTCTTGCCCTCTCGCATCCTTTCTCTCTTCCTCTGCCTCACCGCGTCTCGTCTCCCTCGTTCTCTCTCTATCCCTCGTCGAGCTGATTATATTCCATTTCTGGATCGCCCTGGCCACCTTAATACTCCGAGTTCTCCGATATACACGTGGCCACGGGCTATGCGAAAGACAGGCTTTCTAGGTAGATATGAAATTCGAAGATATCCTTGGATCGACTCCCGCCGTCATTATTCACCTAAAAAAAATCTGCGGTCGATATTTTGCAAAAAATATTGCGCGCTCCTTTCATCTTCCTCTCATCCTCGTTGAAAGCACAAAACTTCAGCTACGCATGACGAAGAATTCTCAGAGCTTAAATTGATAGCAAATTGATAGTACAGAAAATGTAGACCTTATTTATATAAATTAAAAAGAAAATTGCTCTGAGTGTGTGTGAATATCACGAAAAAATCATATATACCTAATGAGAAGTTTTTACCATCGATTCTAAAATCCATTTCTTTTTCTTATTTGTAATTCTTATCTTTCAATAATTTTTTTAATTTATAACTATTGTTAATTTCTCTTCTTGTTTTTACAGTCAATGGTATCTCGTATAATAAGACCTTTGAAATAGGACTAAGTATCTTGAATCTTCTTCACTCTATTAATTTCAAACAAATAACTGTCATTATTATCTCATACATTGCTCTCTCCTGTTTAGATTAAAATACCGTGGAGAAGAAAAATTTATTGAAGCGATGGTATTATCTTCTGAGAGAAAAGTTAATAAAATATTTCAAAGATCATTGCGTAATGCGCGAACGCAATTACATTCATAACATCAGAAATAAATCGTTCGTTATCTAAATCACTTGGAAACGCATAATATTCCAAGATGGATTTCTTCAAAACGAAATAAGACTACGAATATATACCGGCGCCAAATATGTGTCAATAAGTAGGAAAATCCACTATGTGGAAAGACAGTTATAAAAAATAAAAATAAAAAAATAAAAAAACGTGAAAAAATTAAAAAAAATTAAATATCTGTTTGACGAAAATAAGATTAAATAGTTAAGACTCAGCTAAAATCCTACAGTGTTACTTTTATCGTTAAACTTGCTCGTTCTAGAATCTAAGTATTTCTGTAATATAAAAAAATATAAAAAGGAAAATTATGTTCTTAATGGTTACTTTAATATGGAACTAAAGATAACATCTCACTAGAAAATGAAGAAACGTAGTTTGCATTTCGACGATTTGTTTTTATATTTTATTATCTCACTTACTGCTTACTGCTTATCCAGTACAATTTATAAAAATATCATAATGTACCAAAATTGTAATGTACTGTTATTTTTTATATATTCTTCTCTATTTATAGATATATTAATATTCCACCTACTGGCAGTAAAGCGACCGTTATGATTTATGCACGTTTTACGTTTTACCTCAAGATCGAGTAAAAAACGGTATAATAATTGCAAAGAGGAACGATACAGCTAAGTGAGGATTTTTATACGCGATGTGCTCTCAGCAAAAATTGGTACATAATGATGGTTTCGAACGCTTCCCAAATAAAGTATGCAGTTATTAAAAACGACTTATTTACACAAGATATACACATTACCATTATTTCTGTCACGATCGTTTGGATATTAATTAGACAGGTCAGATGGACATAGTTTTTAGTTCAAAATTTCAGTATATGTAAATACGTCTCAATCGCAATAACTCTGTCAAAAATGATCAAAAATTGCAATGACAGAAAAAATAAATTGAAGTAGGTACTTATATATACATATACGTACGTAAATTATGCCGCCTCCAATTATCCCTCCCATATTAACGCTTCAGACGTATGAAATTCTATATAACGGTATCATTTTTCCAATTACATAAATTTTGTGCTACAATACATTACAATTCATATGTCCAAACATATCCTCCCTACGCATCATATTCGTTCAGTCTTTTTTACGTGAAACCGTCGACCAATTGAAGCAATTATCGCGTGTAACAGTAACTAACAATTATGACTATTACACGCGTCCATTCTTCATTCTGATTTATTGACATCTGAAAGCTAAGAGACGTCATCATACGTCGGAATATATTATAATAAAATTATATTACTTTAATATGCCCCTCTGTTCAAATTGGAAGCACAGAAATTGCTGAAGTAACAAATATATTAAATGTTGATATAAATTATTCGGCATTGAACATAGAATACGTAAAGATATTCTATAACGAGACATGTTTTGTGCCAAATAATCTAATCAACATATAGGTGTGGATTAGCAATAAAGGCGACATACTGCTACTTCATAATAGGCTTTTCAAAGATTGGCAGTACTCGAAAGTACGTGAGATTTCTTTTTTTGCTGTGATTAATAATATAAATCTTGGTGACATAAAATGTTATATCAAAAATTGCTAATTAAATATGTTAACAAAAGTATCGAAGTGTGAAAGATTAATATGAAAGTTGTAAAACACAATTAACATGAGAGAAAAATATCTACTAAAAATGTGCTTACATTGCACTAATAATTTAACTTTATATTGTAAATGATATGATGTAAGGTACAAAGATCAACCATGTTTTACATGTATGAAACATTGTTAATTATATGTCAAAAAAGAATACGGACTTGTAAATGATATAATATAAACCGACATAATAATCAATAAGAATCAATGAAAATAGATAATTTAAGCATTGTTCTCTATGATCTCAGGCACCCACGTACATTTGTGGCTACTTTTCTTTACATATAAATCAGGTACTCGCTTTGAATTTGTTTTAATTAATTATGCAAAGTATTTCTGCAAAAGTTCATTATGCAAAGTATTAGCAGAATCCGCACCAAAATTCCGAGAAGGAAATATAAATAATTTAAATTAACATCAATCAAAAAAATATTGGTTATTCTTAGTTTTGTAAATATTTCTTTAATAAAAAACGTAACAGCTAATTTTTTTATAAACACTGAAAATGTTGATTGCAATATACAACATAATATACTGATAACAATTCCAACTTTCGGTGGAGAGTAGCTATATTCTGTTGTACCAACATTGAAATTATCACTATTTAGTAATTATGTGTAAGATATTGTACAAATTATTCCATACTTTTTGGACAGTGTGCTCGCGGTATTATTATTATTACATTACAGTTTGCAAAAATACGATTTACTATTATAACAAAACCTGTTTATTTTACACTAGCGCTACAGTGTCCAAAAGTATAGGTCAAGTATTACAATGCAGCGAGCCTATACGTAATGACAATGTACACTCATTCACTTAAATGTCTTCAGCCATACATTCACCATATAACAATATTTATATACGGCGTTCTCTCTCTCCCTCTCTCTCTCTCTCTCTCTCTCTCTCTCATCTTCTCTTTCGCCACGAAGGGACTATATAGAGACTAATCACGAGACATGTGCTCATACACATTACTCCTTTCATCAATGCGATTTTGTGTTGAAAAATAAAGAACGATCTATTATGTTACATTTAAAAAACGTATACTACAGTTAAAAAATGTTCAGTCATTTACAATAGGGAAGCTTAGTATCGACATGGTAGAAACAATTTTACCTTGAATGTACGCAGAATCCCAAGCCAATTCCCAATAAGTTTCATTGCAGTAATATGCAACTCGCAATAACTTACTATACATTGCAACGTAGTTAACGTCGCACGATCCATCGAGGCCAGCTCATACAAGACCATGCAGATAGAGCGCCAGATTTTGGGCGGGTCACTAAAGTTCCTGCCCTTCACAGTGCATCACTTCAAATACGATTTATACAGTGTTGTGCTTCTACACGTTTCTTTCTCTTGTTCGAGAAGAAATACCAAATCTTTGAAATTCACTCTTTTCAAACGTGGTCTCATTGGCATTTGCCTATTTAATCCGCTCGCCGATGCATTTGCGCCGGGAGTGCTGTTGGTCGATCCTGCCACATCGAGTTTAGGCTTCTTCCGAGGACCAATTGCTTGCAAAGCTGTTAAATTCGCCTCTCTTTGTCTCAATTCTTCCATCTCTGCACGTTGCATCTAAAACGTTTTATCCATCTTAAATAAATTGTAGAGAGATGAAACTGAGGAGATAAACCCACAGAAATTGTCAAGAGATATTAGAATTTATATAAACATAGTTTATCATGCAAATCGATTGCAAAATTAAATTAATATATTACCTCTTTGGCCTTAGCTTTTAATTTCACTTGCTCAGGATCTTCTGTTTTTGAACGACTCTTTGCAGCACGTAAAAGCATTTCTCGTTCTTGTTCTTCGTGCTTCCTACGTTCAACTCTATCTAGATCTTCCAAAAATTTTAATTGCGCTCTTACATCTTGTGTTACTTCATATCTAGGATCAACCTGTAAGAATAAATGGAATATTACAAAAAAATAAAAAACAAAGCTTCCTCTATGAGGAAGCAAAAAAAAAACACAAAATATCCACTAATTTATAGAAACAAAATAATTTCAATTAATATTAATACAATTTACACCTATATAGATATAGAAATACAAAGATAAATAACACATTCCTCTCAAATCTTACTTTTATAAGATCTATCCTATGTTCTGTGATGACCGCTAACTTTTCTACTAAATTCTTTAACCTCTCTTGAACAGCATGCGAGATTAAAGCTGCTACTTCTTGGTTAGGTTCTTCCAATCCGTGACTGGATGCTAAATTAACAAAAATATTATTGTTAACACTAATTCGTATATTATTCCATATTCATTTAAAGTAGTAAAAAGAAAAGTAAAATTACCAATTTGTTTAATTCTTTGTTGTAATGGTGTCATGTGCAAAAATACTTCATCTTTACAGGATCGTATTTGGGTACCAACAAATTCTGTAGAACCGAGTATTCTTTGAGATTCCTCCGCAAGATTAACACCGCCCATAGCTGCTACATCATTTATATCATCATCCGCCCTACATAAAATAAGTCATCACATTGTTATATATTTATAATAATTATGGTCCATTATTTTTAAATAGATGTTTCTTTGCTGGTTTCTTCACTCATTTACTAATTTATTTGTAATAATTAACTATTTATACACTATCTTTAGCAAAACTTACGTATATCCTGCTGACGAAAACGACTTTTTCTCTTTTTCCTTTGCAGCCGGTTTCTGAACAAGAGAAGGCACTACGGCTTTATTAACAGTAGTGGTTGTATTGAGTGTTTTGCCTTGCGTAGTAGTGACTGGTTTTACAACCGTGGTTGCGACTGTGGGTGGTTTTTGCACAACAGGGGCAGTGGGGCGAATTCCAGTTGTTGCTGCTGTCGTTTTCACAGCATATGCTGCAGTTGGGCTCCGAACCACTGTCGTTACTGGTCGAACCTAAAACAATACAATTTTTATTGTACATTACACTTACAAAAGATTACAAAAAAAAACGCATAAACTTTTAGTACATTATTAAAACAATAACTTCTTTTTAATTTTATAATCTCATTTCTAATTGTATAAATATATTAAATGCTAATTAAAAAAATCATAGATATATATTAAGTGAAAATTGGTTTATGAATTAATATTAATTTATATATATACAGATAAAATATATGCTAAAATTAAAAAAAAAACTAAGAATCTTACCAGCCTCTGTGGAATAGGTTGAGCAGGCCGTGGAACAGTCGTTGTAACTACTGTTGCTGCCGTCACTGGTGTTGGAAGCGGTGTCATTACTCTCACTTGTGTTGTTGCTGTCGCAGTCGCCGTCACAGGAACGGTTGCTGCCACTGCTACTGCAGGTCTGTATTGAGTTTGCTATAATATATAATAATATTTAAGTTAGAAAGTGATGCAATAATCCTGTAAAATTGTTTGTACAATTATTTATTATTATATCATAAATATTTAAAAAAATAGCGGATTATATAGAGTAAAACAAATAAAGCATAAAAGATTAACAACTTAGAAAATATCGATTTAAAAAAAATGTAAGTTTTATTCACTAAAGTTCGATTTTTTTTTTTAACCTTTAGAGCGCCGGCATTTGATGAGCTTTAATCCTCTTAGAAAGTCCTCAAATTATTGTGCTTATATCTTATATATAACATATACAAAGTTCCGATCATACGTAGAAACTATATTTAGGCTTTCCGGCGGTCTAAAGGTTAAAATTTCTAGACAATCTCTATAACTTTTTTTTAATTATTTTTAACTACTGTTACGAAAAACTAATATATTGCATTTTTTATATATTATATATAAACAATAAAATTCAAATGTAGAAAAGATTAAGTTTATTTTACCGTGATAGCTGGAACAGCTGAGGCTATGGAAAAAACAACATTGGCTGGAGGAGGCTTTATTCCCTCTATAACTAATTCCTTCGTGACGAGTGATTGCCGTAGAAGAGGCAAGCTTTTCTTCAAAAATCCGATAAGACATGGTTGTGGTGAAGCATTTAACAATTTTTCGAGTCTGTCACAGAATTCTTCTGGCTCGACCTTAGTATCAATTAATTCTTGTATCAAAGTTCGGACATTGCGTTCCACTGCTTTAGGCTCTCGACTAGATAACTCTAATAAGTTCGCTAAGAATTTACGGCACTTTTCTTTGGTATTATCAGTAGTTTGACGCTAAAAGAGAGAAAAACATCATTATTTTAAAATTGTGTATAAAATTAGATTTTATTTCATAGAATTTAATTTCGCATAAAATTTCATATGACGTATACACTACTATTCGAACTTGATTTATAGGGAATTTAGCTTAATAGAAAGAAATATATATACCGGTGTAGATGTTTGAGCTGTCTGAACAGTGGTAGCCGTTGGTGCAGAAGTGGTTGTAGGTGCAGTAGTCACTGTTCCTGGAGTTGTAGTAGATGTAGTAATAGTAGGAGCAACAGTCTGTAGCAGTAAAATATTTTTACAATACATTAATGCCATTGAAATATTAAAATTATAATCCATAAAATATTATAAAACTTTTATATGTTCATAATCATGTAAAATGAATAATTAATGAAACTTACATGCAGAAATAATAATACAATATAATAAATAACAAAAAAATAAAGTTAATAAACTAATCGTTATATTTAAAATAAATTTTACAATATGAAGAAATGTGAATTATTGAGAATTCTTGTGGCACATGTTTACATTCAGTTTACAACAGCTTGCTTACTTCTTCTTAATGGCAATGTAATTGATGTAATTGATATAATTAATGCAATTTTGAAATAACACATTAAGTAAAACCTACTGATTTTCAATATTATATTTACATAAAAATCACGAATATAAATAAAGAATATTTTCTGAAATTTTTAAAAATTTCAGGCAAAAATGTATAAAAGTGTCATCCTATTTCATTATTTATTGCATGCAACTAGAAGAATTTTGGAAAATTCTTTATTACTACGTTCGTGATAAATTACAAACTGCATCTATTTTTTCTGACATGCATGCCAAAGTTCAGAAACAATAGTCTTATGAAAAAGTATTATAACTCGCTGGCTATTGCAGATGATCATAATAATGATCACATGTAAGTTTTTAATACACATTATGATTTCATAGAAATTAATAACTTGCATTAATAAATAGTTTGACTTTATTATGTTATAAGATGTAATAACAACAATATTAATACTTAAATTAATTGCTATATATATATATAGATATATGACTTATCATTACAACGTATTTTTAGACGCACTTGTACCTTGTACAGACTCATATTTTACAATTTTTTGTAATTGTAAACAAATTATTAAGATATATTATAGAAATAACATATATCATTAATCAATATTCATTGATTGTTTTACTTCAATAGCTTACAGAATATCATATCAACTTCTATCTAATCTCAATTATATCAGAATTATATCAGAAAATGTATAAAAAACTTTTATCTTATAAAAAACTTATATCTGAAAATGTATAAAAACTTTTTTTGAAAGTAATTGTGCAATATGCCAATTTTTTAGCCAAATTATACTATTATATTATATATATCGTCATTATTTAGGGCCGGAACACAATACAAAGGTACAGGCAATAAGAACAGGGAATAGGAACAGAATGCATTGATACACGGCTTGCGATAGGATGAAAATCTACATTCTGTTGCTATTCCCTGTTCCTATTGCCTGTAGCTTTGTGCTGTGTTCTGGCCTTTAGAATGTATAACATAATAGTAAAAAGAGAAAGAAAGGGAGAGAAAAAGAAAGAAATAGATTTTTACAAATATTTTTACTTTTGATTTCTCAATACCAATTACAAAATAAGTTTTAGAAAATAGATTCATGAAAATTTTGAATAATTACACATGCTTATATCAGAAAAAAAATAAAAATAAGTTTTAAAAATATATCAATAAAAATATATAAAGAATAAAGGAGCACATAAAAGATGCGTATAAATATCCTCAATTGCGTCCTTCTTTAAAATAATTTATGTTTCATCCAGCATAGCAGCTCCTACGTAACACCTTTAACCAATATTTCATGCAATTAAATTTGATATAAAGACATTTAATTTTAATGCATTTACTGCACTTCATAAAACTCAAGACATACTACCAGAGAAATGCATCCCATAAAGTAAGCTAATAATGAGATGTTATCAATTATACTAAATTTTATTAGAATGTGGATCAAATGTGGGCCAAAATAAATAGACACTATGATGGTAGATAACAAAATTGCTTAGGAAATTCTTTTGCATTCAGAATAAATATTTATAAAAATTATAATTATAATTTTAGAAATTATGTAACATACAGTGCCTTAAATACAATGCTAAATATTCGCAAACAATCAATAAATAAAGAAACAACAATAATACAAGTTTTATGTCGTGATTAAATTTTTAAAGTAGTGGACAAAATAAAATAGGCAAATAGACAAACTGAACATAAAGTATATATTGGCTTACTGATAACATCATTCCAGAAAACAAAATCACAAACTAATAAGTATCTACAGTAGCACTACAACGAGTCTTGTAAGAGGTATAAAAGTGCGTCACCTGAACAGATTTTCTTAGGGTGGCGAGTGGTGGGCCAGTGAACTGAGTATTCAGCCTACTTACAGTCGGCACTGAAGTTAGGCGGTAGGTAGTGCCTGGAGATGGTGCAGCGACTACCGCATTGCCAGTTATACTATTCGGTGTAACTGCAGTACCAGTAGGAGTACCCGCAGTTGGAGCTGGACCCACCCTCAATAACTGATACTGTCCATTTTCTGTTTTTAATAACAGATGACCTTGAGTACCAGCTTGAAGGCTATGAAGTGCCTGTAAAGTTATCTAAAAATTAAAAATAATAATCGTTAGTTACGCTACCATCAAATTCTTCTATATTTTTTTTTTATCATAAATAAATAAAGAGTTATTATTGGGCAACTAAATTATATATATGTTAACACTTTCACTGTCGAGTGGAATAAAAAAATACACTCTCAGACCAAGGCTGTTCTTTTACTAGTTGCTGTATTTTATTGCCGATTCTTACAGTGTTTATGCTTTTCTATTTCCTTTTTGTTTTCCTTTCACAGCTTATGACCTGATTACTCGCCGCCTGTTCTTTTTCAGGAAGAGAACTTTCTGAACTGCACATTGGTGCAGTAAGTTAAGTTAAAACAAAATATACTTAGGCCTGTTCGTTTTCGCTCCACTTCTGAACTAGTGCAATAAGTTAGAATAAAAGAAAATATATTTGTTTCATTCTAACTTATTGCACTATGTTGCACTAGTTCAAAAGTGAAGCAAAAACGAACAGGCCTCTTGTCTCACTCTATCTTACTGCACTACTGTGCACCAGTTCAAAAAGTTCTTCAAAACAGAACACACGGATTTACGATACACGTGATCTGTGTGGTAGGTGTATTGTAAATGATACACGTGGTAGTGAAAATGTTAATAGTTAGTAAAAGTAAAGTTATACGAGTATTAAAACTATACATATACATATATATATATATATATATATATATATATATATATATATACACACATGTGTATATATATATATATATATATACACATATTTACAATAAAACTTAAAATTTTTAATATAATTTAAACCAGGTTAAAACAATATAAATATGCAACAGAAAATGCTGTATAAAAATAGATTTCAATGCTTTCGTACATACTATACAGATATATATAATCTTGTAAAAAAAAGCAATCATGTTATTTATCGAAACAACAAATGCTAAATGGAACGTCTTACCCCTGGACCTCCAGCTCTTGCTCCAACCAACTGTTGTCCAAT